>NC_023749.2:32878885-33127765 GCF_000499845.2 Phaseolus vulgaris | reverse complement strand
ATCCGCCCTGTCAACTGTTGAACCTCCTTTACCGATGTCGGACTCCGCATGGTGATAATAGCCGCACATTTGTCGGGGTTCGCCTCTATCCCCTCTCGGTGAGCAGAAAACCCAAGAATTTACCGGCCTCTACCCCGAAAACACACTTCTCGGGGTTCAACTTGAGGCGGTATTTGGATATTGTGTTGAACAACTCCTCCAAGTCTGCCATGTGCTGCACCCTGTTCTGCGACGCCACCACCATGTCGTCTACATAAGCGTATACGTTCCTCCCAAGCATTGGCGCCAGGACCTTGTCCATTAACCTCTGGTACGTGGCGCCCGCATTTTTGAGCCCGAAGGGCATCACCTTATAGCAATAACTGCATGTTTCAGTCATGAACGCAGTCTTGCTCTCGTCTCTTGGGTGCATCTTGATTTGGTTATACCCTGAGAAGGCGTCCAGGAAGCTTAACACCTTGCTGCCGGACGCGCTGTCTACTAAGGCGTCGATGCTGGGCAACGGATAGGAATCCTTTGGGCACGCCTTGTTCAGGTCCGTGAAGTCAACGCACATTCTCCACTTTCCGCTCGCCTTTTTCACCAAGACGACGTTGGCGAGCCACTCAGGGTACTGAATCTCCCTAATGTGGTCAACACTCAGCAGCTTCTGCGTTTCCTCTTTCACCACCTGTTGTCGCTCCTCATTGAACTTCCTCCTTCTCTGACGCACGGGGCGGACCGTGGCGTCCATGCTGAGGTGGTGACACAGGAAATCAGGGTCGATGCCCGGCATATCCGAAGCGGACCATGCGAAGGCATCCAGGTGGCGCGAAATCACTTCTGCCACCCTTCCTATTCTTCTGGACTTAGCGAACTTCCTAACTTGAAAGCTTTGCCGCCAATCTCCCTTTCTATGGTGTTAGCTGCAGGTTGCTCCCTACTATCATCTTCGACGGGCGCCGCTTCTTCTACGGGCGCCACTTCTTCGGCGGGCACCGCCTCTTCTACGGGCGCCTCCTCCATTGGCACATCTGCTTCGGGCATCGCCCTCTCTGCTATGGCCTCTTCAGGCGTCAGCCCAGCGGGCGTCAGCCCAGCGGGCGTCAGCCCAGCGGGCGTCGCCTCAATCATCGTTGCGTCCGCGCTCGGCGGACGTTCGTACACCATGAATACGCCTCTCTTCGTCTTCAGGCTGTTTTCGTAGCATTTCCTCGCCTCCTCCTGGTCTGATCTGATGACTATCACCCGGCCGCTGAGGTCCGGTAGCTTCATCTTCATGTGACGGGTGGAGGACACTGCGCTTAAACGGTTTAACGCCGGTCTGCCCAGCAAAATATTGTAGGCAGAATTAGCGTTCACGACGAGGTACCGGATACTCTCGGTGCGGGAGGCCTCTCAGTCTGTGAACGTAGTCCTCAACTCCAGGTACCCCCGGACTTCTACCTGGTTATCCCCGAACCCATACAAACATCCTGTATAGGGACTCAGCAGATCGGGGGACAACCGTAACTTGTTAAAGGTCGACAGAAACATGACGTCTGCCGAACTCCCTTGATCAACAAGCACTCTGTGAACCTTCCTTCCGGCCGTGACAACAGAGATGACAACGGGATCGCTGTCGTGGGGTACCACATCTCGGAGGTCTCGTCGTGTGAACACGATATCTGACTCCCATGGCTCCCCCGAGAGCCTCTCTTCAACTGAATTTACCCCCCTCGCGTATTTCTTCCGCTGGGAGGCGGTGGGCCCTCCGCCAGAGAAACCTCCAGCAATGGTATGGACCTCGCCAAGCACTGGCATCTCGTGCGCTGGTTCATCTGCCGGCGGCGGCGAAGCGGTGGTCGTTGTGGGATCTGCGACATAGTCTTTCAAAAATCCAGTCCTCACCAGCTCATCTAGCTGGTAGCCCAACGACAGGAAATTATCAATTTGGTGTCCGAAAGCCTCATGGAATTCGCACCAAGAGTCTTTACGGGGCCCTAACACCTTGTCGGTCTTCGCCGGTCGCCTCAGCCTCTCGGCTATGTTGGGTACGGCGATCAAATCCTTCAACTCAACCACGAAGTTGTACCTCGCCGGTCTTGCTCTTTCTCTGGCGGGGCGTTGGCCTCCTGCTGGGCCCCGGGACTGGGGCTTTCTGGCCTCGTAGGGGCGTCTCGCCTCTGGTTTCTTTCTTCCCGTCGTGGTCTCATTGACTCGGACGGGTTGAACTCGCGTTGGTCCCCTCGGGCGTGAGGGTATGGCGCTGGTGCGCTTCACACATACCTCCCCTTCCGAAGCAATATGCTCTACCGCCCTACGCCGTAATTCAGCGAAGGTCCTAGGGCGATTGCGGATAATAGATTCTCCAAAGGGGCCGGGGCATACGCCTTTCGCAAATGCGTACACGATCATAGGCTCCTCTGTTGTACCAACCTTCACGACCTGGGCCCCGAAGCGATTGATATACTCCTTCAGGGTCTCCCCCTGATACTGCTTCACATCAAACAGATCGTAAGAGACCGGCGGCGGGGCCTTGTTGGCCAAGTACTATTCTCTGAATAACCGCGACAATTGGCGGAAAGATATGATATGGCCCTCGGGGAGGCTAATGAACCAATCCATAGCCATCCCGGTCAGGGTGCTCATGAAGAGCTTGCACTTGGCAGCATCAGAACCGCCTATCAGGACCATCTGTGTGTGAAATGCAGCAAGGTGCGTCTCTAGGTCCTCCATCCCAGTGAAGATTACCTTGGGTCCCGCGAACGTGTTCGGGATCGCTGCGTCTAGGATCTCCTGCGAGAAAGGAGTGGAAAACTCCCTTGGTGGGGAATGGTTCTCCGTCTCGTCCTGTCCAGGCCGCCTCCGATCGTTTCTCAGGCCCTGGCGCAACTCCTCATTCACACGGTGGAGCTCTTCGTTCCGCTCGTGCGAGGCATCGAGGTCTGCCTGCATGCGCTCTTGTTCCAGTTTCGAATCCGCCATGTCTTGCTGCAGCCCCCTCATTATCTCCAGGACCTGTTGCATGGATAGGTCTGTTGGGGCTGCGCGTGCCGATCTCCGTTTGGTGGGGGCCATTGTCACTCCAATCTCCTTCAACGTTACTATAACTTGATAAACCTTCTCGAACTTGTGATGGGACTGATGTTTTATATCGGCCCCACGGTGGGCGCCAAATGTTCCGTCCGGTTGACCGAGACGTCTTCGTGCACGACCTCAACCGTCAGCTGAGGACTCCTTCCCGCTGGTTGCCCGTGGATTCCTGCAAAAAAGAGGACAAAGAGGCGCCCTAGCGGCCATATGCACTCCGACGCTCAAGTCAGCCAGCAAGAAACACCAAAAAACTGTACACCCACGTATCTGAGCACCGCGTGTGGCACTCTGAAGGTGGTAAAAGAATTGTGTATATGTGTGTGTTGTCTCCTTCAGGCAAAAATATTCTCCAGTCACTTGTACGTAACCTTAAAGCACGGGCAAGCAACCAAAGAGTTTCTCGTAAATTTGCCAAAGGTTCCAACCCTTTTTCCGACATTCCCAGCGCTATTTAAACTGCCCCCAGCATTTAAAGCGCCTTAAAGCGCTTTTAAACTCAAATGTAACGCGCTCATTAAAGCGCTTAATTATGAAACGTAGCGCATTTAAGACGTTGAAACGCTTGGGAGCCAAAATAGTACCTGAATGCCAAAAAGGGAAACTGTATTGAATATCTTTAATTACCTGGCACCTGACTAGAGGGTGTTTCTATTCCGGCATGGTTGTCGTACACGTGGAGGGCCTCACGACGCCATGACCCATCTGGGGGCGTTTCTGCCCATCTGGGGACGCCTCTACGTGTGAGTCCCCTGCTTGGGAGTGCTACTGCGCTAGGGGTGACTTTTTGGGTGCGAACTCATGCCCCCAAGTATCTAGCCACTTACTTTGAGAGCGTATCTGCCTTCCTCTCGTACCCTGCACTCGCTTATCCCGGGGCGTGACCTTCCTCTTGGGTCGTATCTGTCCCGAAAGCGTCTCTGGGGTGGCAGGGGTATTTCACGAGTCAGGCTGCCCTACCTTGATGTTATCACTATGGCCTTGAAGCCACCTTTTCTTTCTCTTTATCACTTTCCCGAGATATCGGGACCTGAGGCTTTCCCACGGCGTCGCTCCCTCCATGGTCTTTCCTACCCATGGGTATCGGGGAACCACACCGTGGTTGCCTTGCTTTTACACTGTTTTGATCTGGCTACGCCCTGGTTAGGCGACGCCTCCACCCGGGCGACGCCTTGCCTTGGCGACGCCTTCACCCAGGCGACGCCTTGCCTTGGCGACGCCTTGTCCTGCCTTGGCGACGCTTCCTCTTGGCGTCCCTACACCTGGGCGACACCTTGAGTTGACTTTGGCTTTCCAGTCGTTGACTTTGACCTTGACTTAGTCAACGCCCTGATACGGGACGGTACAGTTACTAAGGGTTACCCAGAGGTTGCTCCTTTGCCTCCTCACCTCAAAGAAGTGAAGAAAGATGTCAACCGAGGGTGCACAACCCAGAAACCCGAAAAGGATGTCAAAGGCCTTGACAAAAGCTCAGCTGTTGGGATATAATTGGGCCGGAGCGGCATTGATCTCCGTCAGCAGTTCCTTCTCAAACCTGGAGAAGGGCAGGCGCACGCCGGCGGTTTTGAAAACCACCTGATAGAAGTAAAAGAAGGGGACCCCGTCGTTGGCCCGTTCGTCTCCACATACTGGCTCCCCTAGAATGCAAGGGAGCACAACAATGTCGTCGTCGTGCCTCCTCGCGAAGGCACGGTGATTATAGGAACATGAATCCCCTTTGTGTTCCCTTATGGCCCTGGTGAAGAGTAAGCATGAGCATTCGTCGAGAAGCTCGCTCGAAGCCCAAGTATACAGGTCCTTGGGGTTGACCCGGGGGGAGTGGCACGAGAAGACATTCTTGAACAAAGTCAGGGAGGTTTGAAGGTGTGTGGCCCACTAGTAACGCAAGGGTAAAACGCTGGTGGGAACAAACACTGGAAGAACCCTTCGCGAGAAGAGAAAGGGTGCAAGTAGAAAGGGTGCAAGTAGGTTACGAAAAGTGCAGAAATGATGAGGACAGTTTCAAAGTTTTGAAGAATTAAATATTGCGGTTAGAGCGCCAAACGACGCAAATGCAAGTATTGCAGTTATAGCGCTAAACGACGCGAATGGATGCACCGCACGATCGAGCCACGTGGCAGAGGATGGAAGGATGGCCCTGGCACCACTGGTTAAACTCAGAAAACGTCGTATCAACAGAATGCCCAAGGGTACGATGCGCCGTCGAGAGTGGGTCAGGGACACAGTAGGAGTCAGGACCAAGTCGAGTGACTGACCGTCCCATCAGCCATGCAAGAAGCGCCACGTGGAGGGCACAGGCTAAACCTTGAGCTCTTCGCTATCCTCAGGCACCGACCAGGGCTAAGGTCAAAGTCAATGCCCAGGTCAAGATAACGCCCAAGGCGACGCCAGCAGGAGACGTTGCGGGCGTCGTCAACCCAAGTATCAGCAGTGCCGCCTCCCCGATACCCACAGGTAGGAAAGACTGTGGAGGGAGACGAAATTGAAGAAGTCGAAACTAGTTACTAGCGGCGTCGCCTCCCCGATACCCACGGGTAGGAAAGACTGTGGAGGGAGACAAGATCGCCAAACGCCAGCGGATCTTTGGCAGGGTTGTTCCCCGATACCTATGGGAAGGAAAGACCATTGAGGGAACGACCCCCCCTCCCAGAACACTCGGCGTTTTTAGACACCCTAGGACGATACGGCGCTGCTGTAGCGGGCCTCTCCTTAGGCGTGGGCGCCGGGCATTAAGAATCAAGGAACGGATCGCTTTGGTGTTAGAGACACCTCGTGGACGATACGGCCCCATTAGGCAAGCCTCTCCATGGGTGTGGGCATCGACGCGTGACCTTTCCTGGGCATACAGGGCCGCCCAACGCAGTGAAAGAAACGGGTAAAGTACAAGCAAAACAACCGAAGCACGTTAAGGCAAAAAACGAAAGTAAAATCACACAGGCGGAATTCTATATCTCAATGGCACGAAAGTAGTCATGCAAAAACCCAAAGTTGTAACGAAAGTGCAAACAATTCAAAGAATTACAAGTTTATCAAAGAGGGTCAAAAACAAGTGTAAAGTGTAAAGGAATAAAGTGATGGTCGAGGGTGGCGGTTCAATCATCCAGCTCCAAGGGCACGACTTTTCCATCAACGATGTGGTGAGTGGAATCGCAGTTGGAAATGTCGATCCCCGGGTTCATGCAGACAGCTTGGGCCAGAGCCTCCTGGAATCCCTCCTCGAAGGTGCCCGCCAGGTCATGGATGAGGGTCTTCTTGTCCTTCTCTAACTCCTCAATGGTGGCGTCCCCGGAAGCTACCTGCTTCTCCAAAGCCTCCTTCTCCACACGGAGTCGGTTGACTTCGACCTGCAGTTTGTCGTAGTCAACCTGGAGAAGGCCTATAGCTTTGGCCTGGGTAGCCATTTCCCCCTCCATCTGCTCCATTTCGTCAGCTTGCTCACAGCATCGGCAAGTCCTTTTGAACTTCTTCGTAAGCTTCGAATATGTCTTGGAGGCTCGTTACCTGAACTTGGAGGGCGACCTCCCGAGTGTAGAAGTCGACCTGAAGCTCCACCGCCTCTGCCAGTTGTTTTTCAGCCTCTGCTTTGGTCTCTTGCGCCTGCTTCAGGGTGGTTTGGTAAGTTTCATTTTGGCGTCCCAGAATCTTCCTTTCCTCCTCCAGGGCAGCTACCCTTATTTCCAAGGCCTGGAGGGTTTGGGTTTGCAAAGCAGTGTTCCTGGCCTGGGCACGCCATTCAAGGGCCACCGCCAAGAAGGCCCCCAAGTAGAAGGGCATGCCCTCCTTCCTGTCGGAGCCTTCTGGCATTGTTCCACACTGAAGCCCCTCATCAGATGCATAATTGGAGGAGGGATGGCGATAAGATCGGGGGCGGCAGCGACGGGAGCAGGAGAAGCAGAGACCTCTGCCGGTGGCAGAGGTGGAGCAGATTCGGTGCCTTCGCCTGTATCCTCTTGGACGATTGTGGGGGGAAGGGAAGTAGAGCTTGGAGGGTTGTCCCTGAAAGAATCCTCTCCCTGGGGCGACACCGCTGGTAGGAGGGGAACCCTTGCAGATTTCCTCCTCTTGAAGGGTGCCACGCCATCCGAGTCCTCATCGTCGGATATGATCTCCAAGACCCGTTTCCCTTTGTCGAGGGGGGTTGGGGCCGGTGATGAGGCCACGGCCAGAGGAACGGCGGCAATGGGCAGAGGAGAGCCGGGAGTCTGAAGCGCCCCGGGGCTATGTGGGGACGGTGAAGATGAGCCTAGTGGGGCTTCGGTAGTAGTCGGTGGTGGCGGAGGCAGGGTTGATGGGGGGTTCGGGTCAGTAGCAGGGGCGGAGGAGGCGCCCGCTTTGGTAGCACGAGCATCCTTCATCGCTTTCGCCAGCATCATCCTTTTGGAGGCGCCCATCACTGATCCTACACTCAGATAAACCAAACTGCAGAAGTCAAAGCCGAAGCAATTATACAAAACCACAAAACGCGTAGATGAGTGAGACGCAAGTCACATGGTACAATGGAAGACAGGTGGAAGAGGCCAGAGGAACAAACATGCGATAGTAAGGTACAGATAACAAAAGATGGTAAGGGGAGAGTCTCCCTACCAAAGTATGTGGTCAGGGCGTGGGTGTTGTATTTGCTCGCGATAAGCTTCAATGTATCGAAGATAATCCCCAGGCTAGCCAAAGCCTTGCATATCTCCCTATCAGCAGGAGATAGCTCATCCAAGTCTTTGGCCCTGAGCAGCTTAGGGTGCTCCGTCCAGTACAGGGGAAAGCCGTCTACGGCTGTGGGGTCGTGCTTGGCGCTGCACACCCTAAAGAATTTTCCTTTCCAGTTCTTGTAGGAGTTTTGGAAGAGGGAGAGGAGGATCCTACCCGCGATCCCGGAGAAGCTTACCCAGAAGCTTTTCCCCTGTTTCTTCACTTCGAAGAAATGCAAGAAAACATCCACGGAGGGAAGGATGCCCAGGTGCCCGCAGAGAATTTGAAAACCCCTTACAAATGCCCAGCTGTTGGGGTGGAGCTGGGCGGGGGCTGTATTAATCTCGGTGAGAAGTTCCCTCTCGAAGGGGGTGAAGGGGAGACGCACCCCGACGCGTTTAAACACCGTCTGGTACATGAAGAAGAAAGGATTCCCCTTTCTAGGTCTGTCATCCACGCAGACAGGTTCCCCAGTCCTGCCGGGACGAACAGAGATGTGCGCGTCATGAATGCGGCAGAAAGCGTTAAAGTTGTACAAGTGGGGATCCCCACGATGAGCCTCCAGGTCCTGGAAGGTAGTCAGGCTGGTACACTCGTTCAAGAGCTCGTCGGGGGCCCAGGAATAGAAGGCTTTATAGTTGGACTTGGGGGTCTTGGGGGGAGAATCAGACTTTGCGTTCGGGCGCGTCATGGTGTGAATAAATAGCTGGAGAAAGAAGAAAGGAAAAAGGTTTTTAACAAGTGATGTCGAGCCAGAAAAGGGGGTAAACCCCAGGAAATACCACCCACGCGAGAAAAACCCAGAAAGAAGAAGAAGGGAACAGAGAAGAAAGGAAAAGCGGAAGAACACAGTAACGCATAAACATAAACAGTCTCAGGCAGTTCAATAAACTATGCAATGCGACGAAGAAGAAGAGTCGTGGATATGCAAAAATCATACCTTTGCTGTCAAAGTGAGGGAGGAAGGAGAGCACGAGGGAAAGAGCAGAAAAGGTTTGAAGGTGATGAACAGTGCAGAGACGCAAAGAGAATGGATGGAACAGTGGTGTGAGCGCGGGGTTCGGGGTAACTTGAACGTTACATTTGCAACCCAAGAGGCGCTAATTAGGAGCCGTGAGTTCGTGCCGCGTGTCAAAGGATCAAGCGCCCAAGGGGAGCGCAAGGGACTCTAGAGGCTGGCCGTGTGATGAGCCACGTGGCGCACGATTAAGTGTAGCCCCAAAAGGTGTTATTTTCCCCGCTTCAGAGGATGTCCAATCAGCTATTAAGAGCGCCCCTATGGTTCAGAGAGTGTCACGTCAATAATTCGAGAATTGTTGAGTCAGCAGGGAATGACACGTCATCAGGGTGGCACGTGGACGGCGTGGGCGAGGCCTTAGTCTTTGCGCTGAAGACAAGTCTTCGGCTTAAGACTGGGGGGCTTGTGTACCGTCCCGTATCCGGGTGGTGACAAAGTCAAGGTCAAAGTCAGCGCCTGGAGTCAAAGTCAACAAAAGGCGTCGCCTAGGTGAAAAGACGCCAAGTACCAGTGTCGCCAGGAGGAAGCGTCGCCAAGGCAAGGCGTCGCCTAGATGAAGGCGTCGCCCAACCAGGGCGTCGCCAAGATTAAATATCACTAAGACAAGGCGATCACAGTGTGGTTCCCCGATACCCGTGGGTAGGAAAGACCATGGAGGGAGCGACGCCGTGAGAAGGCCTCAAGTCCCGATAAATCCGGGGTTGTGATAAGGAGAAGAAAAAGGTGGCTTCAAGGCCATAGTGATAGCATCAGTGTAGGCCAGCCTGACTTGTGAGGTACCCCTGCCACCCCAGAGACGCCTTTGGGACAGATACGACTCAAGAGGAGGGTCACGCCCAGGGTAGCCGGGTGCAAGGTACGAGAGGAAGGCAGATACGCTCTCAAAGTGAGTGACTAGAGGATTGGGGGCATGAGTTGGCACCCAAAAGGTCACCCCTTGCGCAGTAGCACTCCCAAGCAGGAGGACTCACACATAGAAACGTCCCCAGATGGGGTCATGGCGCTGTGAGGCCCTCCACGTGTACGACAGCCAGGTCAGAATAGAAACACCATTTAGTCAGGTACCAGGTAATTAAAGTCATTGAATACAGTTTCTGTTTCATCCCAAACTGAACTTGGCCACCTTTCGATGCAGTTGCACCATTGGCTTTGATCGTTCGGCTAGGCAGGGAACGAACCTAGATAGGGTCGTCAGGTGCCCTAGGAGATGTTGCACCTCCTTTATGTTCTTCGGGCTCCGTAGGTCGGTAATGGCCCGACACTTGTTGGGGTTGGCCTCTATTCCCTGTGGTTTAACATAAAACCCAGAAACTACCCCCCCCCCTCAACCCCGAACGTGCATTTTTTAAGGTTCAGCTTCATGTTAGCCCCTTAGAGGGCCTTGAACACCTCTTCGGGGTCCTCGACGTGTCGGTCGAAAACGAGTCGGACTTCATGACGATGTCCTCAACAGAGACTTCCACGCACCGACCGATCAGTCCTTGAAAGATTTTGTCCATGACCCGTTGGTAGGTCGCCCCAACGTTCTTGAGGCTGAACGGCATGACCTCGTAGTAATAGTTGGCATCGACCGTCATGAACATCGTCTTCTTTTTTTCCCGAGGGTGCATGCTTATCTGGTTATTACCAGAGTAAGCATCCAAGAAACTGAGAATCTTGTGACCGACCACTTCATCCACTAGTCGGTTGATATTGGGGAGCGAGTATGAATCTTTCGAGCATGCATGAATCTACCGTTCAGCTTGGTGACCATAACGAAATTGGCCAACCAAGTTGTATACCAAGCCTCATGTATGAACTTGGCCAATAGAAGCTTATCGGCCTCTGCCTTAGCTGCTAGAAGCTTCTCGTCACTGTAATCTCTCTTTTTCTGTGCGATCGGTCGCGCCTCTTTGAACACTGATAGCTTATGGGTGATGATGTCCGGGCTTATACTCGGCATATCGGAGGGTGTCCACACAAACAAATCTACATTCTTCTTAAGCGTGGCATGCATTATCTCGGCCTTAGCAACTGCCATGGTCGTGCCGACACAAGTATTCTACTCCTCGTTCATGAGGGATACTCATTGTTTCGTCCGGTTGACTGGGACGTCTTCGTGCGCGACCTCAACCATCAGCTAGGGTCTCCTTCCCACTGGTTACCTGTAGATTCCTGCAAAAGAGAGGACAAAGAGGCGCCCAAGCGGCCGTTTGCACTCCGACGCTCAAGTCAGCCAGCAAGAAACACCAAAACTGTGCACCTCCGTCTCTGAGCACCGCGTATGGCACTCTGAAGGTGGTAAAAAGAACTGTGTATTGTGTGTGTGTTCTCTCCCTCAGGCAAAGATCTTTCCCCAGTCCCTTGTACGTAACCTCAAAGCACGAGCAAGCAACTAGAGAGTTCTGGTAAATTTGCCAAAAGTTCGAACCCTGTTTCCAACATTCTCAGCGCTATTTAAACTACCCAAGCATTTAAAGCGCCTTTAATTACAAATGTAACGCACTCAATCAGCATATCTAATTAGAAAACGTAGCGCATTTAAGACGTTGAAACGCTTGGGAGCCATTATAGTACCTGAACGCTCGAAACGGAAACTGTGTTGAATGACTTTAATTACCTGGCACCTGACTAAAGGGTGTTTCTATTCTGACATGGTTGTCGTACACGTGGAGGGCCTCACGACGCCGTGACCCCATCTGGGGGCGTTTCTACCCATCTGGGGACGTTTTTGCGTGTGAGTCCTCCTACTTGGGAGTGCTACTGCGCTAGGGGTGACTCTTTGGGTGCCAACTCATGCCCCCAATCATCTAGTCACTTACATTGAGAGCGTATCTGCCTTCCTCTTGTACCCTGCACCCGGCTACCCTGGGCGTGACCTTCCTCTTGGGTCGTATCTGTCCCAAAGGCGTCTCTGGGGCGGCAGGGGTACTTCACGAGTCAGGCTGCCCTACACTGGTGCTATCACTATGGCCTTGAAGCCACCTTTTCCTTCTCTTTATCACTGCCCCGGGTTATCGGGACCTGAGGCCTTCCCACGGCGTCGCTCCCTCCATGGTCTTTCCTACCCATGGGTATCGGGGAACCACACTGTGATTGCCTTGCTTTAGTACTGTTCGATCTGGTGACGCCTTGCCTTGGCGACGCCTTCACCTAGGCAACGCCTTGCCTTGGTGACGCCGGCACTTGGCGTCTCTTCACCTAGGCAACGCCTTGTGTTGACTTTGACCCCTGGTGTTGACTTTGACCCTGACTTAGTCAACGCCCGGGTACGGGACGGTACACAAGCCCCCCAGTCTTAAGCCGAAGACTTGTCTTCAGCGCAAAAACTAAGGCCTCGCCCACGCCGTCCACGTGCCACCCTGATGACGTGTCGCTCCCTGCTGACTCAACAATTCTCGAATTATGACACTCTCTAAACCATAGGAGCGCTCTTAATGACTGATTGGACATCCTCTGAAACGGGGATGATAACACCTTTCGGGGCTACCCTTGATCGTGCGCCATGTAGCCTATCGCACGGCCAGCCTCTAGAGACCCTTGCGTTTCCCTTGGGCAATTGATCCTTTGACACGTGGCACGATCTCACGGCTCTTAGTTAACGCCTCTTGGGTTGCGAAATGTAACGTTTAAGTTACCCCCAAACCCCGCGCTCACCCCACTGTTACATTCATTCCCTCTGTGTCTCTGCACTGTTCGTCGTCTTCAAACCCCCTTTCTCTGCAATTGTTGTTCTCTCCTTCCTGTGCTCTTCTTCCGCCTTCACTTTGATAGCAAAGGTATGATTTCGAATACTCACGACTCTTCCCTTTCGTCGCATTGTATGATTTATTGAACTGCCTGGGACTGTTGACATTCATGCATTACTGCGTTCTTCCGCTTCTCCTTCCTTCTTTGTTCCCTTCTCCTTCTTTCTGGGTTTTCTCGCGTGGGTGATGTTTTCTGGGGTTCACTCCCCTTCCTGTCATGGCTACACTTGTTAAAACCTTTTTCCTCTCTTCTTTCTCCAGCTATTTATTTACACCATGACACGCACGAACGCGGAGCCTGATTCCTCCCCCAAGACCCCAAGTCCAACTACAAAGCCTACTACCCATGGGCCCCCGACGAGCTCTTGAACGAGTGTACCAGCCTGACTACCTTCCAGGACCTGGAAGCTCACCGTGGGGATCCCCATTTGTATAACTTTAACGCTTTTTGCCGCACTCACGACGCCCACATATCCGTCCGTCCCGGCAGGCCTGGGGAACCTGTTAGTTTGGACGACAGACCTAGAAAGGGGAAACCCTTCTTCTTCATGTACCAGACCGTGTTCAAACACGTAGGAGTGCGTCTCCCATTCACCCCCTTTGAACGGGAACTCCTCACCGAAATCAATACCGCCCCCGCCCAGCTCCATCCCAACAGCTGGGCATTCGTGAGGGGTTTTCAAATCCTTTGCGGGCACTTGGACATCATTCCCTTCGTAGACGTTTTCCTGCATTTCTTCGAAGTGAAGAAGCAGGGGAAAAGCTTCTGGGTAAGCTTTTCCGGGATCGCGAGCAGGATCCTCCTCTCTCTCTTCCAAAACTCTTACAAGAACTGAAAAGGGAAGTTCTTTAAAGTGTGCAGCGCCAAGCTGCTTAGGGCCAAAGCCCTAGAAGAGCTATCCCCTGCTGACAGGGAGGTAAGCAAGGCCTTGGCTGGGCTAAGGATCGTTTTTGATACCTTGAAGCTTGTTGCTAGCGAGTACAACGCTCACGCCCTGACAACATACTTTGGTAAGGAGATTCTCCCCTTCTCCCCTTTGCTGTGAACACCCTGCTTACCGGACGTTTGTTCCCACGACTTCCTCCCCCTGTTTCCCATGGTGTCATGTTGCTTTTATCTCACGCATCTATGTGCTTTGTAATTTTGTATAGTTGCTTTGGCCCTAATTTCTGCTGTTTGGTCTGTTTTGATGTAGGATCGGTGATGGACGCCTCTAAAAGGATGATGCTGGCGAAAGCAATGAAGGAGGCTCGTGCCGCCAAGGCGGGCGCCTCCTCCGCCCCTGCTGCTGATCCGATCCCCCACCAACTCTGTCACCGCCACCTCCGATCACCGCCGAAGCCCCCCTAAGCTCATCTCCATCATCTCCACATAGCCCCGAGGCGCTTCCAACTCCCAGCTCTCCTCTGCCCATCGCCGCTGTTCCCCTAGCCGCAGCCTCGTCGCCGGCTCCAACCCCCCTTGACAAAGGGAAACGGGTCTTGGAGATTTTATCAGATGATGAGGACTCGGAAGGTGTGGCACCTTTCAAGAGGAGAAAATCTGCGCGGGTTCCTCTTCTGCTTGAGGCGTCGCCCCAGGGAGGGAATCCCTTCATGGATGACCCTCCAAGCGCGACCTCCCTTCCACCCGCCACAGTCCAAGAGGAAGGGGGCGAAGGTGCCGAGTCTGCCCCGCCCCCTCTGCCGGTAGAAGTCTCTGCTTCCCCTGCTCCCGCCGCTGCCGCTGCCGCCCCCGATCTCATCGCCATCCCTCCTCCAATCATGCATCTGATGAGGGGCTTCAGTGGCGGGACTATGCCAGAGGGCACCGACAGGAAGGAAGGCATGCCTTTCTACTTGGGGGCCTTCTTGGCGGTGGCCCTTGAATGGCGCGCCCAGGCTAGGAATGTTGTCTTGCAAGCTCAAACTCTCCAGGCCTTGGAAACAAAGGTAACTGCTCTGGAGGAGGAGAAGAAAACCCTGGGATGCCAGAACGAAACTTACCAAACCTCCCTGAAGCAGGCGCAAAAGTCCAAAGCAGAAGCTGAGAGACAACTGGCAGAGGCATTGGAGCTCCAGGCTGACTTTTATACTCGGGAAGTCGCCCTCCAAGTTCAGTTAACGGGCCTTCAAGAATTGGTCAAAGCTGATGCAGAAGTTCAAAAGGACTTGAAGGACCGTTGCTGTGAGCAGGCTGACGAGATGGAGCGGATGGAGGGGGAAATGGCCACCCAGGCCAAGGCTATGGGCCTTCTCCAGGCTGACTACGACAAACTACAGGTCGAGGTCAGTCGGCTTCGCGTGGAAAATGAGGCTTTGGAGAAGCAGGTAGCCTCTGGGGACGCCGCCATTGAGCAGCTAGAGAAGGACAAAAAGGCCCTCATCCAGGAGATGGCGGGTACTTTCGAGGAGGGGTTCCAAGAAGCTTTGGCTCAAGCAGTCTGCACGAATCCGGGGATTGACATTTCCAACTGCGATTCCACTCACCACATTGTTGATGGAAAGGTCGTGCCCTTGGAGATAGACGATTGAGCCGCCACCCTCGGTCATCAGCCCATTCCTTTATACTTGTTTTAAGCTTCTCTGACAAATTTGTAATTCTTTGAATCATCTGCACTCTTGATACAACTCTGGAATTTTGTTATAATTACTTTCGTGTCCTCGCGACATAGAATTCTGCCTGTGTGATTTTATTCTCATCCTTTGCCTTCTTGTGCCTTGGTTGTTTGGCTTGCATTATACTCGCTTCTTTCACTTCGTCGGGCGGCCTTGTAGGCCTGGGAAAGGTCATGCGCCAATGCCCACGCCCATGGAGAGGCTCACTTAATGGGGTCGTATCGTCCACGGGGTGCTTCTAACACCCAAACGGTCCTTCCCTTGATCCTTAGCGCCCGACGCCCACGCCTGAGGAGAGGCCTGCCACCGCAGCGCCGTATCGTCCTCGGGTGTCTGAAACGCCGAGTGCTTTGGGGGGAGGTCGTTCCCTCCATGGTCTTTCCTACGCATAGGTATCGGGGAACGCCCTGCTAGTGATTCGCTGGCGTTTTGGCGGTTCCGTTTCCCTCCACAGTCTTTCCTACCTGTGGGTATCGGGGAGGCGGCGCCAGTAACTAACTTCGCCCTCTTCGACTTCGTCTCCCTCCACAGTCTTTCCTACCTGTGGGTATCGGGGAGGCAAACTCGCTGATATTATGGTGGGCGACGCCCGCGACGTCTCACGCTGGCGGCGTCCTTTATGTCATTCCAGGCGACGCCTCGGGCGTCTCATGCTAGCGTCGCCTTGGGCGTCGTCCTTATCTTGACATTGACTTTGACCTTGGGCTTGGTCGACGCCTGGGGACAGCGAAGAGCTCAAGGCCCTTCCCGTACCTTCCACGTGGCGCTTCTTGTATAGCTGATGGGACGTTCGGTCATTCGACTTGATCCACGTGGCGCTTCTTGTATGGCTGATGGGACGTCCAGTCATTCGATTTGATCCTGACTCCTACTGTGCCCCTGATCCACTTTCGACGGCGCATCGTACCATCGGGTATTCTGTTGATACGACGTGTTCTGAGTTTAACCAGGGATGCCAGGGCCACCCTTCCATCTGCTGCCACGTGGCTCGATCGTGCAGTGCATCCATTCGCGTCGTTTGGCGCTCTAACCGCTTTATTTAACTCTTCAAACTCTGAAACTGTTCTCATCATTTCTGCACTCTTCATAACCTACTTACGCTCTCTCTTCTTGCACCCTTCCTTCTTGCACCCTTTCTTTTCTCACGAAGGGTTCTTCCAGCATTCGCTCCCATCGCTCGACTCTTGCATTTCCGGCGGGCCATACGCCTTTGACGATCCCAGATCTTGTTAAAGAATGTCCTCTCATGCTGCCTCCCCCAGGGTCAGTCCCAGGGACCTGTACCCTTGGGCTTCGAGTGAACTTCTTGACGAACGTTCATGCTTACTCGCTACCAGGGCCATAAGGGAACACAAAGGGGATTCATGTTCCTATGATCACCGGGCCTTCGCGAGGAGGCATGACGACGACATTGCTGTGCTCCCTTGCACTCTAGGGGAGCCAGTATGCGGAGACGAACGGGCCAACGAAGGGGTCCCCTTCTTTTACCTTTACCAGGTGGTTTTCAATACCATCGGAGTGCGCTTACCCTTCTCCTGGTTCGAGAAGGAACTGCTGACGGAGATCAATGTCGCTCCGGCCCAGTTATACCCCAACAGCTGGGCCTTTGTCAAAGCCTTCGACATCCTCTTCGGGTTTATGGGTTGTGCGCCCTCGGTTGACCTCTTTCTTCACTTCTTTGAGGTGAAGAGGCAGAGGCACAACCTCTGGGTAACTCTCAGTAACGTTCCCGGGAGAGTTCTCCTCACACCCTTTCAAAACTCGTTCACCAGGTGGAAAGGCCGGTTCTTCAAGATCTGCTGCACTGACCTTGTTCCCGACGCTCTGGATGGGTTTTCGCTGTACTGGGTGAGAGAGGCGAGGGCCCTCAAAACCAAACCCTTCAAGAAGCTAGCTCCAAGTGATCAAATAGCTTGCCGGATTCTTGCTGAGGCGGGAGGTTTTGACTCTGCCACTTTGATCAGCTTGGAGTTCAACGCTGGGACTCTCGAAAAGTACATATGTAAGAGTCACTGCCCTAGAAACTTCGGCCTTTATTGCTTTCTAACCGTGCATGCCTTGCTTCATGGTGTCTCTGACACATTTATCTCCCTTGGTGCAGGTTCGAAAATAAACCAAGAAAGGAGGACACGACTTACTCGAGCTCTGCGGGCTGGGATCAGGGCTTCGTCTTCCTCCAGTGCTGACTCCGATGGCCACTGAAAAGTGGCTCTTTTGTGATTTGCATGAGTTGTAATATTTGCCCTATTTGCGCTACTCCCATTGTATCGAACATTGCTTGTAACATCAACTTTTTCTATATCATACTTGATTTTTGCAACGTCGCTTTACTCTGCATACGTTTCGCATATTGTGCGTTTTTCCTTCGTCATGTTCCTCAACGGCGCCTGCCTTCATCCAAGCGACGCCTTCTTTCTTGGCGACGCCTTCACCTAGGCGACGCCTTCTTTCCTGGCGACGCCTTCACCTAGGCGACGTCTTCTTTCTTGGCGACACATCACATTACTTCAAACGGAGAAAGATAAAGGCTGAAAACCAAGGCACTTCTTTTTCTCAAACTGGTTTTACCTTTTATTTGGGTGACCTCATTAAAAAACCCCCGGGAGGGAAAAAGAGCGTCCCCTTCAACTAAATTGTTACATAACTGCTTACATAAGTCAACTGAAATAAAATTTTAAGTTGGCTGCATTCCAGCTGCGCGGGATAGGACCTCCATCCAAAGTCTCTAGGCTGTACGAACCGTTGCCCTTAGCCTCAGTAACTCTGAAGGGTCCGGTCCACTTGGGAGACAGCTTATTCTCCAGCTCGTATGGGTGAGCTTTCCTCATCACTAGGTCGCCGATGTGAAACTGTCGCGGCTTCACCTTAGAGCTATATTGCCGCTCTACTCTTCTCTTCATCGCTTCAGCTTTTATTCTGGCTTCTTCCCTGGCCTCGTCTAGTAGATCCAGGTTTACCCGCCTTTCTTCATTGGATTCCTCCGCCACAAAGTTTTGAAAACGTGGTGAGCTTTCATGTATTTCCACCGGAATCATCGCGTCCGACCCGTACACCAAACTGAAAGGCGTCTCCATAGTAGAGGATTGGGGCGTGGTGTGGTATGCCCATACGATCCTCGGTACCTCTTCCGCCCACGCCCCTTTGGCTTTCTCTAACCTTCTTTTTAACCCCCTCAGCAGAACTCTGTTTGCTGACTCCACTTGTCCGTTGGTCTGGGGGTGTTCAACCGATGCGAACACCTGTTTGATTCCTACCTCAGCGCACAGATTTCTCAACTGCTGACTGGCAAACTGGGTCCCGTTATCGGATATCAAGCGCCTAGGTACCCCAAAGCGGCACACAATGTTCTTCCACACAAAATGTTGTACCTTGTGCGCAGTGATCTGTGCTACGGGCTCTGCCTCTATCCACTTGGTGAAGTATTCGATGGCGACGATCAAATACTTCATCTGCCTGATTGCCAGTGGGAACGGGCCCAGGATGTCGATTCCCCATGTATGGAAAGGCCACGGGCTGTATATGGATCGCAATTCTTCTGGCGGCGCCTTGTGCCAGTCGGCGTGCTTTTGGCATTGCCTGCACCGCTGGGCGTGTCGTGCGCAGTCCTCTTTTACTGTTGGCCAGAAGAAACCTACGCGTATTACCTTGGAGGCTAGGGATCTTCCCCCTACGTGGCTCCCGCAGATGCCTTCGTGTAGCTCCGCCATTATCCTGGTGCACTCGTCGCCACTTACACACGTTAGGATAGGGTGAGTGAAACCGTGCCTGAACAACACCCCATCCACCAAAGTATATCTTCCGGCATTTCTTTTGACCTTTTTACCCTCTTCAGGCTCCACTGGGAGAGCCCCATCCGCCAGGTATCGCTTGTAGGGCGTCATCCAGGTGTCTCCCTCGGCCAAAACGCATACCTGCATTTGCTCTCCCTCGGGCACATCCGCGTACGTGCTGATGCGGGGCACCCTCTGCGTATCTTGGGTCAAAGAGCAATGACTCCTCGGCCTTCCCCTTGATGTATAAATCTGGAGGACATCCACCCTGTTGTCTTCCACGAATCTACGCGGAGCTTTGAGAGTCTCTTGGATCACTGTCCTCTGTCTATCCCCCTTGCCTGAGCTAGCCAGCTTTGCAAGCAGGTCAGCTCTGGCATTCTGCTCCCTCGGGACATGTATCAGCTCAAGAGCGTTGAATGCTACCTTCAACAACTGGACGTATTTCAGATACGCCGCCATCTGTGGGTCCTTCGCCTGGAACTCACCCGACACCTGCCCCATAATCAGTTGGGAGTCGCTTTTCACCAGGAGGTTTTGCGCGCCCATCTCCTTGGCCAGGAGCATTCCTGCTATCAGGGCTTCGTATTCTGCCTGATTGTTACTTGCCTTGAAGGCGAAGTGCAGGGCCTGCTCAATCAGTATGCCGTTGGGTCCCTCCAAGACTATTCCCGCATCGCTCCCTTGTTGGTTGGAAGAGCCATCAACCGAGAGCAGCCACTGCGAACCCACTTCCACCTCTTGCTCACCTCCGGGCGAAAGTTCCGCTAAAAAATCTGCGTACACCTGCCCTTTGATGGATCCTCTAGGCTCATACTGGATGTCGAATTCTGACAGTTCTACCGCCCAGCGCACCGTTCTTCCCGCCACATCAGGCTTCTGCAGCACCTTCTGTATAGGGAGGTTTGTCATCACCACCACCGTGAAGCTGTGGAAGTAATGACGGAGCCTCCTGGCAGAAAATACTACCGCTAGCGCTGCCTTCTCCAGCGCTTGGTATCTCGTCTCAGCTCCTTGTAATGCCTTGCTTACAAAATAGATGGGCTTCTGACTCTGGTCCTGCTCCTGGACTAACACAGAACTGATGGCCCGCTCCGTTACAGTAAAATATAACCGGAGGGGCACGCCCGTTACCGGTTTGCAGAGGACCGGTGGCGTCGCCAGGTACTCCTTTAGCTTAATGAAAGCCGCTTCGCATTCATCAGTCCATGCAAAGCGATTGTTTCTCTTGAGGCACTGGAAATATGGATGCCCCTTCTCTCCCCCAGCGGAAACAAACCTCGAGAGCGCCGCCATCCGCCCTGTCAGCTGTTGCACCTCTTTTACCGACGTCGGGCTTCGCATGGCGATAATCGCCGCGCATTTGTCGGGGTTCGCCTCTATCCCCCTCTCTGTGAGCATAAAACCCAAGAACTTACCGGCCTCTACCCCGAAAACACACTTCTCAGCGTTTAACTTGAGGCGGTACTTGGATATTGTGACGAACAACTCCTCCAGGTCCGCCATGTGCTGCGCCCTATTCTGCGACGCCACCACCATGTCGTCTACATAGGCGTACACATTCCTCCCGAGCATTGGCGCCAGGACCTTGTCCATTAACCTTTGGTACGTGGCGCCCGCGTTTTTCAGCCCAAAAGGCATCACCTTATAGCAGTAACTGCAGGTCTCAGTCATGAATGCAGTTTTGTTCTCGTCTCTTGGGTGCATCTTGATTTGGTTGTACCCTAAGAAGGCGTCCAGGAAACTCAGCACCTTGCTGCCGAACACACTGTCTACCAAGGCGTCGATGCTGGGCAGCGGGTACGAGTCCTTTGGGCACGCCTTATTCAAGTCTGTGAAGTCAACACACATCCTCCACTTTCCATTCGCCTTTTTCACCAAGACGACATTGGCCAGCCACTCAGGGTATTGGATCTCCCTGATGTGGCCAGCATTCAACAGCTTCTGCGTTTCGTCCTTCACCACCTGCTGTCGCTCCTCATTGAACTTTCTCCTTCTCTGGCGCACGGGGCGGACCGTGGCGTCCATGCTGAGGTGGTGACACAGGAAATCGGGGTCAATGCCGGGCATATCCGAGGCGGACCATGCGAAGGCATCCAGGTGGCGCAAAATCACTTCTGCCACCCCTTCCTGTTCTTCTGGGCTCAGCAAACTTCCTAACTTGAATGTCTTGCCGCCAATCACCCTTTCTACGGCGTTAGCCGCTGGCTGTTCCCTGCTATCATCCTAGACGGGCGCCGCCTCTTCCACGGGCGCCGCGTCGTCAGGGCCTTCCTCCATAGGCGCATCTGCTTCGGGCATCGCCCTCGCCGGTATGGCCTCATTAGGCGTTGACCCAGCGGGCGTCGCCTCAATCATCGTCGTGTCCGCGCTCGGCGGACGTTCATATACCATGAACACGCCTCTCTTCGTTTTCAGGCTGTTCTCATAGCATTTCCTTGCCTCCTCCTGGTCTGACCTGATGACTATCACCTTGCCACTGAGGTCCGGCAGCTTCATCTTCATGTGGCGTGTGGAGGACACCGCGTTCAAACGGTTTAACGCCGGCCTGCCCAGCAAAATATTGTAGGCGGAGTTGGCGTTCACGACCAGGTACCGGATGCTTTCGGTATGGGAGGCCTCTCCGTCCGTGAACGTAGTCCTCAACTCCAGGTAACCCCGGACTTCCACCTGGTTATCCCCAAACCCATACAGGCACCCCGTGTAGGGACTCAACAGATCGGGGGACAACCGTAACTTATTAAAGGTCGACAGAAACATGACGTCCGCCGAACTTCCCTGGTCGACAAGCACTCTGTGCACCTTTCTTCCGGCTGTGACGACTGAGATGACAACGGGGTCGTTGTCGTGGGGTACCACATCTCGGAGATCTCCCCTCGTGAACACGAGATCCGACTCCCATGGCTCACCCGAGAGTCTCTCTTCGATTGAATTGACCCCCCTCGCGTATTTCTTCCGCTGGGAGGCGGTGGGTCCCCGCCGGAGAAACCTCCAGCAATGGTGTGGACCTCGCCAAGCACAGGCATCTCGTGTGCCGGTTGTTCCGCCGGCGACGGCAAGGTGGCGGTCGTTGCGGGCTCCGCGACATAATCCTTCAAAAACCCAGTTCTCACCAGCTCATCTAGCTGGTAACCCAACGACAGGCAGCTATCAATGTGGTGTCCGAAAGCCTCGTGGACCTCGCACCAAGAGTCTTTGCGAGGCCCTAACACCTTGTCGGTCTTCGCCGGTCGCCTCAGCCTCTCGGCTATATTAGGCACGACGATCAGGTCCTTCAGCTCTACCACAAAATTGTACCTCGCCGGTCTCGCTCTTTCTCTGGCCGGGCGATCGCCTCCCGCTGGACCCCAGGGCTGGGGCTTTCTGGCCTCGTAGGGGCGTCTCGCCTCTGGCTTCTTTCTTCCCGTCGTGGTCTCATTGACCCTGACGGGTTGAGCTCGCGCCGGTCCCCTCGGGCGTGAGGGTACGACGCTGGTGCGCTTCACACACACCTCCCCTTCAGAGGCAATATGTTCTACCGCCCTACGCCGTAGCTCAGCGAAAGTCCTAGGGTGGTTGCGAATGATGGATTCTCCAAAAGGACCGGGACATACGCCTTTCACGAATGCGTACACGATCATAGGCTCCTCTGTCGTACCAACCTTCACGACCTGGGCCCCGAAGCGATTGATGTATTCCTTCAGGGTCTCCCCTTGATACTGCTTCACATCAAACAGATCGTAGGAGACCGGCGGCGGGGCCTTGTTTGCTAAGTATTATTCCCTGAACAAACGTGACAATTGGCGGAAAGATGTGATATGACCATCCGGAAGGCTGATGAACCAGTCCATAGCCATCCCGGTCAGGGTGCTCATAAAGAGCTTGCACTTGGCAGCGTCTGAACCGCCTACCAGGACCATCTATGTGTGAAATGCAGCAAGGTGCGTCTCTGGGTCCTCCATCCCGGTGAAGATCACCTTGGGCCCCACAAACGTGTTTGGGATCACGGCATCTAGGATCTCCTGCGAGAAGGGAGTGGAAAATTCCCTTGGTGGGGAATGGTTCTCCATCTCGTCATGTCCATGCCGCCTTCGATCATTTCTCATGCCCTGGCGCAACTCCTCATTTACGCGGTGGAGCTCTTCATTCCGCTCATGTGAGGCATCGAGATCTGCCTGCATGCGTTCCTGTTCCAGTTTCGACTCCGCCGTGTCCTGCTGCAGCCCCCTCATTATCTCCAGGACCTGTTGCATGGATAGTTCTGCTGGGGCTGCGCGTGCTGTACTTCGTCTGGTGGGGGCCATTGCCACTCCAACCTCCTCCAACGTTACTGCGACTTAGTAGATTTTCTCGAACTTGTGATGGGACTGATGTTTTATATCTGCCCCACGGTGGGCGCCAAATGTTCCGTCCGGTTGACTGGGACGTCTTCGTGCGCGACCACAACCGTCAGCTAGGGTCTCCTTCCCACTGGTTACCTGTGGATTCCTGCAAAAGAGAGGACAAAAAGGTGCCCTAGCGGCCGTTTGCACTCCGACGCTCAAGTCAGCCAGCAAGAAACACCAAATCTGTGCACCTCCGTCTCTAAGCACCGCGTATGGCACTCTGAAGGTGGTAAAAAGAACTGTGTATTGTGTGTGTGTTCTCTCCCTCAGGCAAAGATCTTTCCCCAGTCCCTTGTACGTAACCTCAAAGCACGAGCAAGCAACTAGAGAGTTCTGGTAAATTTGCCAAAAGTTCGAACCCTGTTTCCAACATTCTCAGCGCTATTTAAACTACCCAAGCATTTAAAGCGCCTTAAAGCGCCTTTAATTACAAATGTAACGCACTCAATCAGCGTATCTAATTAGAAAACGTAGCGCATTTAAGACGTTGAAACGCTTGGGAGCCATTATAGTACCTGAACGCTCGAAACGGAAACTGTGTTGAATGACTTTAATTACCTGGCACCTGACTAAAGGGTGTTTCTATTCTGACATGGCTGTCGTACACGTGGAGGGCCTCACGACGCCGTGACCCCATCTGGGGGCGTTTCTATCCATCTGGGGACGTTTCTGCGTGTGAGTCCTCCTGCTTGGGAGTGCTACTGCGCTAGGGGTGACTCTTTGGGTGCCAACTCATGCCCCCAATCATCTAGTCACTTACTTTGAGAGCGTATCTGCCTTCCTCTCGTACCCTGCACCTGGCTACCCTGGGCGTGACCTTCCTCTTGGGTCGTATCTGTCCCAAAGGCGTCTCTGGGGCGGCAGGGGTACTTCACGAGTCAGGCTGCCCTACACTGGTGCTATCCCTATGGCCTTGAAGCCACCTTTTCCTTCTCTTTATCACTGCCCCGGGTTATCGGGACCTGAGGCCTTCCCACGGCGTCGCTCCCTCCATGGTCTTTCCTACCCATGGGTATCGGGGAACCACACTGTGATTGCCTTGCTTTAGTACTGCTCGATCTGGCGACGCCTTGCCTTGGCGACGCCTTCACCTAGGTAACGCCTTGTGTTGACTTTGACCCCTGGTGTTGACTTTGACCCTGACTTAGTCAACGCCCAGGTACGGGACGGTACACTCATCGTAACTCTTCTCTGGCCTCTAGCCTATCCTCGGTCGTTCGGGGGTAAAGGCCCACCAGAGCAACCGTGGGTTCCACCGACATCGGTTGGGCCTCTCGAGGAGAACCGTGTTTTCGAGAAGATTTACGTTTGGGAAAATGGTCGTTCCTCAGAAGCTCCACTTTGAGGCTCTCGGCATAGCATTCCCTTGCTTCCATTTGGTTGACATGGACCGTGAGGATGTCCCCTGACGGTGAAGGGAACTTCATCGCCAAGTGGGGTGTTGACACGATCGCCATCAGCCGATTGATGGACGGTCGTTCGAGGAGGATGTTGTAAGAGATATTTGCATCGATCACCAAGTACCGAATCTTGATGGTTTTGTAGATCTTCTCTTCGCCGAAGGTGGTGTAGAGCTCGATATAACCCTTGGTACCCACCCTCTTGCCCGAGAAGCTGACCACATGGTCATCATACGGCACCATCTCGGCCTCAGGTATCCTCTTGGATTTGAAGGTTTTCCAGTAGAGGATGTCTACTGAACTTCCTTGATCCACCAACGTCTTCCTGATGGTGAATCTGTCAATATCGACTGATATCACCATAGGGTCGTCTTGTCGATAATCAATGCCTTTAAAGTCGTCATCTGTGAAGGTGATGGGTAGCATCCTCGATCGGAATGTCACTACATTCACCTGATTTAGTGCCCGAAGGTGTTTCTTCCGGGCGTTGTTCGTACCTCATCCGCCGGCAAACCCACCGGCTATTGTCTTAATAACCTCTCTGTTTCCCCTTCTTTCAGCCTCCCTCGGAGGATCATCTCTGCGTGGAGGGTCGTCCCTTCTTGACCGTCGCTCGTCTTGGCGGTCTCGGTCATCCCTTGTTCTTGGAGGTGAACGCCTTCTTTTAGTGGGCTCGTCCCTACGAAGGGAGTGCCTTGTGTCTCGGCTACCCCTGACGAACCGGCATAGGTGCCCAGCCTTGGTGAGCTCTTCGATTTTGTCTTTCAAAGCTTGGCATTCTTCGGTAGAATGCCCACTGCTCTGGTGATACTGACACTGCTTTCTTCGATCGGCATTATTCGGGTTGGCTGCCTTTCTAGAAGGAGGGATCAACTCGGCATTGAGTTCCTCATGCAGGATTCTTCCTCTTTCAACCGTCAGGGGGTATATTTTCAGAATCGGCTTCCCCGATTATCTTTACGTATATCGCTGCGTTGGCTTGACCACCCTGGCGATCCTTCTCGTCCTTGCCTTTCTCCCCACTGGCCTCAGCTCGGGCCTGATTGCGAAACTCCCTCAGCTCCTCCAACAGCATGAACTTAGCTGCTTTCTTCCTAAGTTCGTCAAGGTTAGCAGCCGACTGCATACAGAGGTTGTCGGCAAACGATCCCGGTCATAGGGTCGTTAGCATATGATGAATGGCAACATCCGGGCTAAGGTTTTGGATACTCATCGCCACCTTGCTAAACCTGTCAATGAAGGTTCTCAGCAATTCTCCCTTCTCCTGGAAAATGCCAACCAGGGCGATGGAGGTCAGGTGGTGCAGCCTTCTTGTAGCAAACTGGGTTTCGAACTTCGACACGAGTGTGGCGAAGCTATCAATGGAGTTGGGTGGGAGCTTGGTGAACCAACTGAGGGCTCCTCCCTTTAGGGATGTGGGAAACACTCGGCACATCACTCCATCGTCTGATGTGTATAGACTCATATGGGTGGTGTAGGCATACATATGCTCATCCGGGTCGGTGGTACCGTCATACCGGTCCCTGTTGAAGCCTTTCCACTTGTCTGGCAGTGGAGCTTCTAGGACAGCATTGGTGAAAGGGTGTCGGCGGGCCGAATCCAAGATGACAGTCGTCCTGGCCGACTTGTTGACACAGGATTCGCCATCCATCCCATGGGTGGGAACCTTGTCCTTGGTCTCCTCAACCGGTCTCGGGTTGGGAGGGGAAGTGTAGGACCTACCGACAACATTGGTCGATCCAGCAGATGATCCTCCCTCCACCAACTTCTCTTCATCTCCTCATTCTTCGCTCGGAGTACTTGCATCTTCTGCTCATTCTTCCTTATTTTTTTCTCTTCATCTCGGTCATCTCTCTCTGCAAAGACAATAACAACGCCATCTGGTCGGCTTCACTCATTATATCCATGCTTCGGGTTGATACCATCTACTTTCATTCTTCAATCGGTTTCTGTTAGCCCCACGGTGGGCGCCAATTGTTCCAACTAGGGAGATGGGACCTAGAGAACTATTAGAGGCCTCGTCTTCCTTCTTCCTATCGGACGGTTGACGTACACCTCAGCTTACTCTTTTAGTCTTTGTGCTACTATTTTGGGTTTCGGTTGCTCGGTCTTCTGGAGAATGTCAAATGGGGGTACCTGCAGAAGACATTCCGACGCTCAAGTCAGCAAGGGTGTTCGACACTCGGATATATACCGTGATTAATGATGTACCTGTTTCTTGAAATATGCGCTATTTATATTATTTTAATAGGCCTACCTTGTTAGGCCAGATTAGTGAGGTGGACCCTGCTTAGAGATGTATTACCTAATTCTTAATGATAATTTTAGCTTTGCTAACCTTAGTTGAATGTTAATGGACCGAGGATGTCGCTCATCCTACACGGACGTGTATCATTTATCACTATGGAATTCGCGTATTGACTCTTTGGCATACTAGTACGGAAATACTTACCATGCAAAAAGGAAAGTACAGGTTTTATGACCACGAGTATGTGAGACAATTCAATATTTTGATATTAGTTCTTACTTTTTATTTTTCTGCTTAGTAAACATTAGTAACTGAACACTTTTTCTTTCTTTATCATCTTTTACATAATAAAACTGGTTCCGTTGTAGGGGAAAACTGTCAAAGTTCCTACTTTTCTTGTTCCTGCTACACAAAAGGTGGGTGAAGGATTACTGTTTCTATTCAAGTTATGGGGGTGTCGCTTATTTCATAAGTGTCAATTACTAAAATTGTCAAATTTTCAGGTTTGGATGGACTTGTACACACTTGAGGTACCAGGTTCAGGTGGCAAGACTTGTTCAAAGATTTTTGAAGAAGCTGCCTGTGATCCTTCAGCAAGTCCTAGCTGCGCTGCATGTATGGGTGGCCCAAGAGACACGTATGGACGTTTGAATGAACCCCAGGTAAACTTGCACTTTCTTCAAATCAAACTTACCCTTCATAAAATATTGCTTAAAATGAAAATCTTAATTTGCAGCAAAAATAGTTGGATCTCTTGGAAACACCATGTGAACAAAATTATTATTGTTCAGAGCCAAATATAAAACCTAAAATGTAGTTGGGTCTGGGAATATTCCAGTTAACACACTGCCCTTCTCTGCTAAGTAAATTCTTTTGAAAAAGCTGGTTTATATTTTCTGGAGCAACAATAGATAATTGTACAGAAACTTCTTTTATATTTCAACTGTTATATTTTTCTTTTGATGTAACTGATGAAAGGACACTCAATGCAGGTCTGTGTGTCAACAACGAATCGAAATTTCCCTGGTCGGATGGGGCACATAGAAGGACAAATATATCTTACTTCTCCGTATACAGCAGCAGCATCTGCACTAACTGGTTTTGTGACTGATCCCAGGAAGTTCTTGTAGATAAGCTACCATGTGTAGCCAGCAGTTTCTACCTTACTGGAAAAAATAAATGATAGAACTGGAAGGATTTATGTGCTATAGCCAGAATCATGCATTGAAAATCAAATAGTTTGGTACAAATAGAGCATGTTAGTGCCGTTACAAATTGGCAGCAGCCACGGGACTTTTAAAAACTACACACTTGGAAAGTTGTAACATAGATTGCTATGGTTGATAATGTTCACAGAACAAGATATATATGCAAGGGTTTCTGTTCAAATTCATATGTTACATTACAACACAAGAATAATACAGTGCCTTAATCAATCACAAGGTGTTTTTTTCTTTTAGTTAATTTCTTCATGTTATCAAGCAAGAATTGTGAATGAGTTGAGGTATCTCAAACTTTTGATTTCCATATAAATGCTTACCCAAGCATGTTTATTTAGCACAAAATAGTTGACTTGGGTACTTGACGTCTATATCCCATGGAGACAAGTATATTCTCCAATGAGCGTATTGATGAAATGGAAAAATCATTTTGCAATAAGGCAGACGAATATTCCCATGTTGTTGTCGTTGGGATGGGTCCATCAGAGAAGGCTGCTGGTATTGTCCTCCATGGAGGCAGCGCGGCGGCGACGGTCCTTTTTTCCTTTAGGGTCGCCGCCGCAACCAATGTAGCACTCAAGACCGCAGATCTTACTAAAGCATGAGAACAACCCACCCCCACCCTTACGCCCGCCTCCGCTCCCGCCCCCGCCCCCGCCCCCACTCGGTGTACTGCCACCGTCCGTGTGCCTCCGGGAGTGGAGGCTTGTCTTTGTGCTCGACGTCGGATGGCTAGAGAGCTCGCCGCGATCAATCACTGGGGGCAGGTCCGACCGCCATCTCTCCAACTTCGACTGTAACCCCTCCATGCTCCCGTCCAAGTCCCACCCTTCCACCGTCATGTTCTCCCCCTCGTCAATCACTGGATTCCTCGCTATCGCTGCGGCCACCTCCGATGGGGACGGCCCCAGCTCCGACTCCGTCATCATCACCGGCCCCATGTTCCCCAAGTTGGACCTCCGTGGCGTCATGTACTCAAACCCACCGTTCACCTTCCCGAACGTATGCATCGGCGTTCCCCTGTTCGGATTGAACTTTGATACCGCCGGCGACGCCCGGTACTGCGCCGCCGCCACTGCGGGCGAGTTCCGAAACTGCGGCTTTGGAGATGCTATATATTGTGGATTCGACAAATTCTTAAACTGCGGCAACGGAGAACTCATGTACTGCGCTGCCGGAGAGTTCTTAAACTGTGGCGCCGGAGAATTCATAAACTGTTGCCCTGGAGAATTCTTAAACTGCTTGGCTGGAGAATTCATAAACTTTGGCGCTGGAGAATTCTTAAACTGCGGCACCGGAGAGCTCATATAATGTGGTTTAGGAGAATTCTTAAACTGTGGCACCGGAGAGCTCATATAATGTGGTTTAGGAGAATTCTTAAACTGCGGCACCGGAGAACTCATATAATGTGGTACCGGAGAATTCTTATACTGCTGTGCCGGAGAGTTGATATACTGCGGTTTGGGAGAATTCTTGTACTGGGGCACCGGAGAGTTCTTAAATTGCGGTGCCGGGGAGCTCATTTGCTGCGGCGCCGGAGAATTTCTAAACTGTTGTGCAGGCGAATTGATATAGTGAGGCGCCGGAGAGTTTGAAAAGTGGTGTTTGGGCGTGGCGCGAACTTCGTATATGACGTTGTTAACTGGAACGTGTTGTTCTTCTATTACGTCAGTGACGAAGTTGTTTTCGCTGATGCTATTGTCGGAATCGGAGTCAACATGTGAATGGGAGTCGTGGTCAGGGTGATGATTATGAAAATCTTCATAAGCGACGTTGTTGTGGTAGTGATGAAGTGGCGAAAGCTGCTCCACATGAAGAATATCATCATCATGAGGACTCGCTTTACCGCTCTTAATCTTCCAGGGCAAAACGGTGTCGCTGAGGACAGAGGTCGTTTCTTCGTTGACGCTACTCGCAACAGAGCTACTCTTGGACCTCGACTTCTTCTGCTTCTTCTTTCCTTTTTTCATGTTATCCTTTTTCATGCTATCCACGTTAACTTGGTATCCTGAAATGTTGGACTTCGCTCTGTTATGGTTAGCCACGGCTCGGTGCTGCCTCACCACGGCTTCCGCAGCAACCATGGAGCTCGTGTCGCTCTTCGCGCGGCGGAGCTCGGCCTTGGGAGTGCCAGAGGCGGCGGCAAGAACGTGGGGGCTGAGGTGGTTGTGGCTGTCGTAAGCATCCTTCTCTCCCATGAGGTGGCGATATCCCACAGCGGAGGCATTGTGAGTGTAGAGAGGCATGCTGTGCATGGAGCCGTCGAGGACGGTGAAGCCGATGTTGAGGATCCCCTGGGGCCGGCCAGAAGGGCGGCGAACCTGGACCGCGGCGAAACGCGTGCCAAGCGGGGTGCGGTTGCTGTGGAAGGGGCGGGAAGGCGGAGGAGCGAGGTTTCCGATGAGAACGCGGACGGTGCCGACGTGGATATCCTTGAACCAATGAAGCGCGTAGATCTCAATCATGATGGATGAGGTATCGGAGCAGAGAAATTCGTCGTCGACGCGGAAGACGAACTTGTCGTTCCACGTTGGGTGCGTGTGGCCCTGCGTGTCGACGCGCGTGGAGAGCTTCCGATCCGGGTGGACCCATGAAACCGCGTAGGTCCTCATGTTGCGGCTCACGGGAGCCAAGTCTTGGGCCGAAATGACGTTGAGTTCCAATAACTGGAAGGGTGGCATGATTTGAGACATTATCTTTATGCAATATTGATTAGATAACAAATTAGGAGGAATCGCTGACAGTGATGCAACGTAGGAAGGGGGTTACACGTTGAATTGCATGGTGGTGTATTATTTGATTTTGTAGGTTCTGAGGTATTTTTCGTAGAGTTTCTCGGTGGTATTTGATCGTTTAAGGGTTTTGATCCAGGAGCGGGTGAAGATGGAGGTGATACGGCGGTGGGTGCGAGGAGGGGTGCCGCTCGCCGTCGTCCGAGGGGGGGACGACGAGGGAGGGCGTGGCATGAATTGGGGGTGGGAAATGGAGAGTGAGGGACCCAGCAGCGCACCGAATGAGAGAAGCCATTCATTTCTTTTGAACCCTTCTTCTCACCGCTGTTTTCGCTGCCTTCCTTAACCACCTTAAACCACCAAAACCCCATCCTTCCTTTTTTTAGGCTAAATGGGTAATTAACCATCTTTATTTTTCATCCCAACCACTCCTCCTTCCTTCTCACATCACATAACATCTCAGCACCAAACCAAACTACCTTCAAAATAGTTCCTTCTTTTTAATACCCGTAACATATTATATTATTAATCACTATTCCTATATATATAATTACTTCAATCATTTAATCTAATATCTATTTTTCATCAACAAAATTCATTTCATGTTAATCATATTTTCCAATACATTCTTTCAAACAGATTCCATACCCTTCGCATTCATTTTTGTCGGTGTTTCATCAAATCTTGTGCACACATATATAATATCAATATAAGTACTTTCATGTGACAACACACTTTCTTCCTACACTTCTTCAACAGAATCACGTTTTGATCTTGCTTCTATATTGGGTCGTCTTTTTTACCTTCTTTGCATGCTCCACTTTAGTTTCCTTTAATTATATTTTCCCCCTTCAATCTTAATTAATAAATGATTTTTGGTCCTGCCCAAAATTGTCAAACAGACAATAAGAAAGTATTGCTTAGTCTGTATAAAAGAAACAAAATTAGACTTTTATTACATTTTTGTTTTTATACATTTGTTCAATTTGATCAATTAAAAAATTGAGGACTAAACGCGATCTATTAATATATGAGAACTGAAAATTCAATTATTGTGGTGATCTTCCTCCTCGTGGTCTAATGAAAGGTGGACTTGGGATCTGGATTTTTGTAGCAGGCTAAAGATATTTTAAAAGCTTGGACCAGAATTAATGCTGATAAACTAGAAACAAACACTTTTCCATTTCTCAATAACTCAATATTGACCTTGCTTTTTAGGCTCTGCTTTATCAACTTTAACATCCCTGAGACTAGTATACAGATATTGGCATATCTTGTTGATAGCACCATGGAGAGTTCCAAGTCAGTGATGGAGGATGACTTTGAATCAACAACCTTGCATTCAGCTCCATCATTTGCAATATACAACAACCCTCATGGAGATGATGGCATCAACCCAGAAGAAATTTTGAAACAAACTCTTTTGATTGGACAGAGTTTGGAAGTCACAGGCAGCGGTGGTGAGTTCAATTTTGGGAACAACAAGATGGATTTGGCTGAGGAAGGTGAGAATGACAATGATTGGTCCAATGGGATTCAGAATTTGAGTATTGAAGAGAAAGATGTTGAACCAGCTAGTCCTCCCATGTATCTGGCAATGGGGCTTGGGGTTGATGCTGATATAGGATCTGAGAAACTTATGGGTGGTGATATATTTAATCCCAACTTGCAAGAAAGTGAGGATCTTGAAGGGTATTACAAGAGGATGATTGATGAGTATCCCTGCCACCCGTTGCTTCTCAAAAAGTATGCGCAGCTTTTACAAGTGAGTTGTCAATCATGAATGAAACTGATTGTAAATTAGTTTCTGCATTCTTCAATTCAAACATACATTAATTTTGAAATTTTGATTCTGACATGAAATAATAGACTGATATGGGCATAGACATTGAACCTTTCGTGTTTGTAGTAAATCCTATGAGGCATGCTTATTAGGAAAACTCGTTTTAAAATAAAATTGTAGGAGTTAATTAGGTTTGTAGGAGACATGCATGGATGACAAATGAAGGTATATTGTTTAATAATCATCATCTTTTACTTTATTTGAGACTAGCATTTATAGTTCTTATCAAAAGCTTGACATCTAACTTTTTACATCTAATGATGATAGTCTAATGGAGACCTTCAAGGGGCTGAGGAATACTTTCTTCGCGCTACCATGGCAGATCCTAATGACGGTGAAACCTTGACGCAGTATGCGAAGCTGGCGTGGGAAAACCATCATGACAAGGATAGAGCATTAGTCTATTTTGAACGTGCAGTTCAAGCTGCACCTCAAGACAGGTAGATTACCGCAGCCAAAATATCCATCTCTTCAACCTTACTGTAGCTTGCCGAAACTGAAAGCTTCTATTTAGACATGCAAATTGTTCAGCTATCCATGACTAAACAGATAACATATCTGTAAACATGTTATATATCCTTTTCAGCCATGTTCTTGCAGCATATGCTGGTTTTCTCTGGAAAATCGAAGATGTTGAGGATGAAGATGGAAAACATGAAATTCGGGTGCTTTTCTCTTTTCTTTTCTTAGGGGTCATTTTGTCTTCCGAATCACACATTCATTATTTAATACTCACGGTTTGTATCTAAGCGCAGAGTGACATGGAAAACCAAAAGACCGAACCTGTGACGCCCTCCAAAGAAACAAGTGATCCAATCAGCCAACTCTCAGTTCTTTCAAGTAGATGGGAGATTGATGCAACACATATTACAACAGCTAATTGGGGTGAAGAAAGTAATTTTGAAGATTATTTTAAGAAGATGATTGAAGAAAATCCAAATAATCCTCTGTTTCTGAAAAAGTATGCTCAGTTTCTGTTGCAGGTGAGGTTTTTCATTTTATTTTAATGTTCAGAGTCAAACAAATCTTTTACGAACTATGTTAGGCATATGATTAAACACCAACAGATGCTTCTTTGTCTAAATGTTTTTCAGTGTAGCAACACACGTACGCTTCTTAGGCTGTCTTAATATTTTGTGACTTTAAACAACAACCAGCCTCTTACAAATTGAGGCACAAACTATGATTTGTTAGATGAGCCTCTCCATTTAAAGTGAAATTTTTAACAAGCACGGGGCTTTGCACTATAGCCCCTTCATATATGTCACAACTACCATAATAGAATTATGCATGTTTGATCAACTGTTCATCATTACTGCTCAAGGGTATATATTCCCTTGAGTGTAAACTTTTTATCACTTACTTTATGATTAGAGAAGTCTGAGTCTTGAAAAATTGCGTTCAAGCACCCTCTTCTCCACTTTAAATGTACAGTCCAAGAGAGATCATCAAGCAGCAGAGGATTACTACTCACGTGCAATAGTAGCTGATCCCAGTGACGGTGAAATGATATCAGAATATGCCAAACTAGTATGGGAACTTCATCATGATCAGGAAAAAGCTTCGTTTTTATTTGAGCAAGCAGTTCAGGCTACTCCTGGGGATAGGTTAGTTTTTGAGACACATCTTATATAAAATGTTATACTTCTAAACATGTTTATAATTCTGAAAAATAGGAGAGAAAAATTCATGGTGGCCAGGCTCTTCTTGATCCTACATTGTTGAATCATCTATAACTACTGTGCAAGGCAGTATACATGTGTCCTTAATTCTGGACAAAAGAAGAAATCTTTACATAAATAACTAAGAATTGTATACAACTTTTCTTCTTTCAGCAATGTTCTGGCAGCATATACGTGCTTTCTCTGGGAAACAGATGATGGGGAAAGCTGAAATTTAAAGGCAGATAAGTGCTAGTGGTTGCTAGTGAATAAAGAAACCGCACACAATCAACACTTCTAAGCAGCAAGCTTAGCTCCTCCACAATAAAGAAAACCATTATCTTTACTAACTGCATTTCTTTGGCCTTTATTTTTCTAGATGACATGTATCGAATTTGGCAGGAGAACAATAATAACTTAGGAAATTATTTGATTATGTTAAAAAAGCTCAACTAGTTAGAGAATTTTTTTTCACTAATTAGTGTTGCAGTTATTGAGAGTATTATGATTATGTTAAAAAAGCTCAACTAGTTAGAGAATTTTTTTTCACTAATTAGTGTTGCAGTTATTGAGAGTATACCCTGTTTAATTGATGGACCTTATTCTAATTTATTATACCACTACGCCCATCCTTGTTACGCCAAAGAGCACAAAATTTTCTCATGGAGTCATATGAATGATCCCATAACAAATACCTACATTTTTTTTTGTGTGTGAAGATGGAATGATGCTAATAAAATAATGACACAGACAACATAATAATATCATTTTTGTTTTAATTGTGTTCCAATAAAATGTAATGGAAACTGTTGTTTGAAACGCCCAAGCGCACGCACAATAATTTCATTTGTGTTTAAGAATTCATTAGCAATATACAGTTTACTGGATTTGTAAGAAGTTTCTAAAGGAATAATTTTAATGAAAGCGCGTACATTTTGATATTAAAAAAAAAAACAATTTACTGTTTCTTATATTTCCTCAAAGAAAGTATGTAACAGTTCGTACTCTAAATGACTCTGACTCTAATTAAATAATAAGGACCTGAAATCAATATAAATATATAAGTTTCACAAAAGGAAGTAATCAAACTCGGAAGTGATGAGTAAAATAAATATATTTCAATGGCGATGAAAACAAAACGGCTCTTACATTAAAAAGAAATAAATAAATAATCATATTCCACGAACATAATTTAGGGCATAAAAAATATCAATATTTGGTTCTTAACATCTATTGAAAGTAACTATTTAATGCTGAAATCTCAAAAATTGATTCTCTTGGTAAAAAATTATGGTGACTCTTGAACCTTGAACCTCAATATCCCCTCTCTTGACGGGTAGTGGGTCTGTAGAAAGTGTTTCCTCTGGGTTTGTTGTACTCCCTTTCACCTCCATCTTGTCCACTTCCCCTGCCATAGTTCCTTGGACCAAAACGCCCTCTTGGTGCCTCTGATTGATAGCTACTCCTAGCTCTGCCCCTCCCTGTTGATGATCAAGTCAGAACAACAATAAAGCTGCTAAAGATAAAACTTCATAGAAAATAATCATAAGCTACAAATTTTCAGATTCATAAAAACAACTTTTTCACTAAAGAATAGTTATTTACTAAGTTTCAGATGATGTCCCAATAGGTTTTTTCACAAATTAGGTGCAATTACAGTCACGATAATTACCGAAAAGGGTAAAATTTTAAAAAGTTATCAAATTAGAAAAGTTATGTCAAGATGACACGACTTTTCAGCTGAAATCTGATTAGACTGAAATTGTCAGCACGACTTCAATTTAAATACACCAATTCATGTCATCTTGGCACATCTTGGCACGAGTTTAGTAAGAAAAACTGTCCCAAATATCTAGTTTACTTTATAAACAACTTATTTCTCATAAAAACAGCTAAAAAGTGAAGAAAAGCTTCCCAAACATGCTCTAATATATTCGTAATTTCTCTGAACTTTCATTCTAACCATTATATATATCTTAAGTCGAGGATATTCATGAACAAAGAAATTTTGAAGAAAAAACACAATAAAGTAGACATACTTCCTCCTCGGGAAGGGATGTTACTGTTTGGTCTCCGCTCCTCGATGTATACTTGTCTTCCTGCTACTTCAACAGATCCTGCCTGTAAACATACATTACAAACATGAGTCTACAGCTTGTGAAATTGGAAAAACGTGGCTTAAAAGGTGAAAACCTGGAAATATACCAAAGATCAGAAACAGTTTAGTCTGCTAGATCAAAAATGCAGATCGAAAACTTGTGCAATGATTGTGAGCAACTAGTATGTTAACATTATTTTTTGCTAAAAAAAGGGTGATATTAAAACATAATATTAATTCCAAAGCAGTGGATAACATAAATTAATCATATAAAACGGAATCCAAACCTTGACCGCATTATGAACCCCACTCATATCTTCAAATTCAACAAATGCATAGCAAACTCCGACATCCTGGAGATAACTGGAAAAATTAGCTCTGTAGTGGGATACAATTAATTAATGAAGTAAAATAGTTATATAAAGCATAGTAATCATTCCCAAATAGCAGTGCAAAGCCCCGTAACTGCTGTTTTGAAGTTAGACATTACTTAAATTACAATACAAATACCTAACATTAAAGACATTCGTGGCAATAACAATTAAATCGGAGAGTTTAGAAGAACAAGAGAGCACAGAACACTGAATAAAAGACCTATTATATTACAGACTGAGAGTGGAGAGAGAACAAAGGATGAAGCAGAGCAATATTGTATGAGTGAGGGATTGGCCAGAACAGCCGCAGGCTTGCTAGTGAACGCCCAAAGAAAGCTGTCATGTCATGTCAGAGATCTCACCACAGAAAGATGGATCCCTATCAGAGAGAATGGTTGGGGTTTCTCTGAGTGGGCAAGGCATGCCAGTGAGGGAGGAGTTTATGATCGGATCAAATATAAATGGGACGAATCCCAAGATTTTCCCCATAAAACAGCACAAAATGACACCATTTCAGTGCCAGAACAGGAGCTTTCATGTGCAAACATAAATGAAATGGCTATAACTGCATGTCGTCAAAACACACAAAATCACTCTAATACAAAAAACTGCTCTGCTGCTAGAATCCAAATTGCAAAGGTGCTATAGCAGCACCATCACATGTGGTTTGACTACAATGATTTCAAGATGTAAAAACCTACCTTGCGACTTCTTATGACTACACCTTCAGGTCGAATCCTGCCAAAATTCTTCAATTCCTCTTCAATTTCAGACGCAGAGATGGTAGGGGACAAGTTTCTCACATAAACAGATTTGATTTCATCTGAAGGCATTTTCAATCAAATAAAATGTTAATAATAATGAGTAGTTAAAAATAAAACCTACAGACAAGCATGCCATGATTCTTTTAAGCAAATTAGTTTAGCTTATTGGTGGAAAGATGTAACGAGCCATCATAAAATGGGCATCAAAACCAAAGAGTAACTATATAAAAAAATAAATTAAAAAATTGAATGAATTAGTCTCAAGAAGTACACACAGTAACCTTCATCTTCAGCTGTGGGAATGTCCTCCACTACGTCAGTTTCAGACCTTTCAAATGCTTTAATCAATGTAGGTGTTTGTTGGCTATTAGTTGGTGTAGCATGCTCCTTGTCCAAAGAAGACACATTCTTCAGAGATGACTGAGAAGCTACAGATGGTGTAACTTGTCCTTTAGCAACCTGTAACTTCCCACAGTTTCATAACATAGTCAGTTCCGAAGTCATAATTGAATCTCAAAAGAAAAACATTGTGCAGAAAGTAATCCATTCGTTAGTTCAAACATACAATGGAAGCATAAGTATGTTTTGGGGGCTCCTCAGGAGGTTCTTCAGCAGAAGAAGGTGCATGTTCTTGCATATCATTCACAGAAGGTTTAAGAAAAGCATGTGACTCTTCGGCAATAACATCTTCCTGAACATGTTCAGAATCATAGACTCGTGCTATTTGTTGCTGTGAATATCCATAAGTATTGACTGCGCCATTTTCTTTGACCTCATTTGTAGCAACAAAGTCTCTTGCCTGTATATCTCCACCCAACAGGTAGTTGGAAACTGTAAAAGTAAAACTCAGAGATCTCAATTACTAGAAAAAACTACAGTTTGAAGAATTGAGTATACTCCAAAAACAGCCACAATGGCTATAAAACAAAAAAATCATGTCTAAAAGTTTTTCAAGCTTTAATGCTTTAATAAGAACATTTACCAACAATAAATGCAGTTTGCAATTAATCTTCCCTTCCCGTTTTACCTTATTAAATAAAATCACCACCAATCACTTGTTATGGCTAAATTCATAAGGATATATGGTTCAGATTAATAAAGCTAGAAACTCTTCGATAGAAATCTGTAGTTGCCATTTAGATTAAGTCCCTATTTGTGTAAAAGAAAACAAAAAACAAAATAATCAAACTTTCTTCCATAAGTTAAATCAAAATATGCAAGTCAATTTTCAGAGAAGTTAAACGAGAGCTTTTCATTAAAGAGCATAAGTTGATTTTAACTTATGAGAAAAGTTTATTTTATTTGACTTTCTCATTTTCTTCTCTGGAAATATTTATGGACAAGCTTAACCAAATAGAACCCAACAGCTAAATTAAAATTTGATAACAGCAAGAATACAGTTGTGAATGTGATAATGCCTGGTGACAATGGATGATGTAGAGAATAGACAAAATACAACATTTGACTATAAATAAAACAATAAACACAGACCATTAATAATAAGCTACATACTTATCAGTAGCACCAGATGCAACGCACAAGATGATAATAGCTTAGGAATCCAAATAAGGGAATAAAGTTCATTAAGTTATATTTTCTGACTTAACATATTAAGAACTACCAGATCCTCCCTCTGCGACAAGCAATATATAATGAAAATTTGAATACCAGTCTAAGTCGGGTTTTGAACAAAATCAGATAAAAAAATTCACACAAAAGAACAGGGAGCATCCATGACATGATGACAGTAGAAAGTCATAGAGACCTAATTTATAAATAAATGTAGCAGTAGAAATAAAATTTCATTTTTCATTTATCTTCAAATGATAATAATTAATAAGTGAAGCAATAATTATAAGATTCAATAAAAATTCAAAACATCCCAAAGGCTGAAGAAGAACATACCTGGTTTAGTAATTGTGCTAGGAGCATTCAATTTTGAGTCAAAATTGCTCTGAGCCAAAAATACAGGTTGGAGATTGTGAACTGGCTCCTCGTCAACAAAGTGAAAAATATCATTGAGCACAAAGAAACCCTTTTCTTGGGGTGCAAGGAAGAATAACTGCATAAATTTCCTCCTCACATTGTAGTCCTTAAGTTGCGCAGAACCAAAAACCGATATAAGAACGCCACCACTCCAAGATTCCAGACATTGTACTGTCTTGATTCCAATTCCAGTAAAACTGATTGACATAACAAGTGCGTGGATTTGCTGCCCAGAGAGAAATTTCTTTAATTCTGGGGGAAATAAGAGTTTCACTATAATAATTGGACAAATACAGAACACTTCTACCAATAAATAAATTGACTAATACACTAAAACCATTCAAAAACAGCGGTCAGAACCTCTTATCCAAATATTATATATCACACAAGACAAAGCCAGAACAAGAAGATAGAAAGGCTGAAAATGTCTAAACAAACATATTCCCAAAAATCAAATTTCCAATAGAGCAATTATATTCCAAACCACAATATGAAGGCCCAAAAATACAAGTCTATAATAAAATAAAAAAATATCCTTAAAATAGAAAAAAAAAAAACGAACCAGCATTGCAGTGGCAGTGTCCCTGGCGTTGCCATCGATGCGTATCATGGTGCTGACGTCAGAGTAGAATTGATACACCAACTCGGGCTTGGTCTCAAGAACATGGTAGTACTGCCCCACAAAGTAAGTACCCACCTGAACAAAACAAAATGGTCGCTTTTAAGGTTAATTATAATGGTGGAGAAAAAGGGTATGTGGGAAAAAAGAAATTACACGTGAACCTGAGTGGCGGAGAGGGGAAATGGAAAGGGTGTGGCCATTGTAGAAAACCCTAAAAAGGAGGCGTCTTGCCCCCTCCCGAATCAAAACCTCACCTCAACTCAACTCAGATCCCCCTTGAGATCTGCACCACAGCAAGAGGGTGAGATTTTAGAGGAGAGAGAGGAAAAAAAAGGGATTTTTTTTTGTATAGTTAATGTTGTTTGTGATGTGGTATGTTGGGGTTTAGTTTTGTTTTGTCTGGGGCTGTGTTGTTGATGATATCATATCGCTGGATGATGGAGGAAGAAGCATGCTGTACCTTTTCCCCTTTTCTTGAGCCTTTCCTCACTTCACTATCTCACTCTTTTGGCTTAATTATATTTTTATTTTTTTTGCATTAATTCCCAATATGAGATATTTTGGTGTTTTAGGTTTTAGTGCCTTAAATTAGGCTTTTACCTTTTAAAAATTAATGAAATTTGGTCACCTCTTAAAGTTTTGTCTATTTTTTCATCTAGAAAAATATAGATCACATTTTCAGATATGACAATAATATTAAGCACAAAATTCATTAAAATTATGATTCTTATAGAGCACTTGAATTTCTTATCATAACATCTCTTAACGTCGAATTATTGTTTTATATATTTTTCATGTAGGAGTAAATACCTAATTTGAAGAGAAAGCAATCAATTAAAAAAAGGGAAAAAAAATTCAGAAGAAAGGAGAACTCAAGAGATTCAAATCAAGCCAAATTCTATTGAGTGAAAAAAAGAATCATCTCGAAATAGTTGAGAGAAAGGTTATGAATTTTTCAACATATAAATAGTTGAAACATAATTGGGTGAGTGTTTTGTTTTTATGAAAGAATGAGATACTTTTGAAGGAAAAAGAACAACAGAAAGGTAGAAGAAGAAGGTCTTTGATCACCTGGTAAGAAGATTTAAGATTAACTCCTTTGCTTCAAAAGTTCATTCATGTGTAATAGAGATGACTTTCATGGATGACTAAATCTCTTTTGTATTGGGTGACTAAATCTCTTTTTTATTGGGATTGAAGGTAACATTTTTAACTTTTATATATATATATATATATATATATATATATATATATATATAAATCAGGCGACTACAGCAAAATGTAATAGAAAGGTGAAGTTTAATCTCAATACTTTTTATTAGTTATCTTAGTTTTAGTAGTATTTACTTTTGAAGCTAGTTTCATGACTCAACTCTTCAATAAATCTTATTGAAATTTCATTCTTTGTAAATTTTAGTGCAAATCAAAAATAGATTACGATTACTATTGAAACTTGCATAAATATTTGGGATACAACACTTATTTAAGATACTACTCTCATTTAGTACACTTGAAGGAAAATCTTAATAAGTTTTGGCATTCTTGTTAGGACTTGTGTGTAGTAAATTAATTATCCAATTTTATATTTGCTTGTAAAGTTATGTAGATACCCAATAATTTTTAGTTCTTAGTAAATATTTTTTTTCTTCCTATACTTACCTTTAGGGTTTAGGGCTTCAGGTTATCTTTTTGTTGATTTCCTTCTTTGTATTAGAGGTAAAGGCTAAGTTGAGAATTTACTTTCCTATCCTTTTTAAATCTTTTACTTAGTGTCATGTTTACAAATAAAACTAAGTTCCCTTAATGTAATATAGGATCAACCTATGTTAGTATAAGGAAAACATGTTTATGAAGTCAATGTTTAAAACTGGGAAATTTGAATTGAAATTAAATTGAAACGTAAAATAGAGTGTAGACTAGTCCGTCTAGAAACAATTGTCGAATAGATCGTTAATCAACACTTAATATGTAAAGAATTGAAAAGTAAATGACAGAATTTAAAAGCTTTGAAAGTAAACTTAAACATAAACTGAAAACGGGAATTGAACATACAAAAATTAAATTTTCAATATAGAACTAAAAGACATAGTATGTGTTAGACGTTAAAAGGAAATTGTGTATAACAATTTAATGAATATAAGAATTTAAATCAAATTAGAACTAAAGTTTAACTCTAAAACAAAAGTGAAATGTGAATGAAGATAAGTAAAGCAAAAGGCTAAGTACAACTATTAGAGTGTCTAGTTGATAATCGTACTAGACTGTCTAATAGTTATACTAAAGAAGAGAGAAAAGAGCGTCTACTAGTAAGCAGAAACGACATAAATATAAATTTTGAGAAAGTAAATTATAAAGAGGTGTAAATTGCAAAAATGTAAATGGAAAAAATCATAAAGTGCGGAGAAATGTAAATTGAAAAAAATGTAAATGGCAAAAATCATAAAGTGCAAAAATGTAAAGGTTGGAAATGTAACATAGCATAATTGTAAACGAAAACAAATTGAAAGGAATTACATTAAAGAAAAGTGAAACTAACTCTAGAAACGTGAAACATGGAACGAAAACCATGATTTAGTAATCTTCAACTTCGAATGCAAAAAACCCAAATTTTGATTCCTTGTTAATAAAGAAATAACATAATCAATTGATTTTGTAGAAAATGAAGCTTTGATGCCTCCAAATATGTGAAGAAAGCTTGATGATTGTGCTGTTGTGTTTGGGTTAAGTTCTAGGTTGTTTAGAATTTGTAAAAATCATTCTTAAAACCAATGCTAGTTGAATCAATCTGTTTTAAAAAAAGAAAAGTGTTTTTTTAAGCCAAGTGAAAAACAACCGGTTGATTTCATGGTTTAGTCGGTTGTTTTGCACCCAGCTTGTTTGAGGGTTTTCAAAACTATTTTTTTCTTGGTTGACTAACTGTCAAAACCAATTCAACCGGTTAAAATGACATTTCAATCGGTTGATTTTTGAATTTCTTAACAGCTTTTCAAAAACCTGTTAAATCTGTTTTCAGTTGATTTGAATTTTTTTTGGCTCATGTTTAACTGCCTAAAACGGCTAGATTGAAGAGCTATAAAACTGGTTACCCACCATATTTGAAAACACACAGAAAGTGAGATTAAGAAAGACTTTGAGGGAGATTTAATTCAAGCTTTGCTAAGGATTCCTAAGGTTGTGCAAGTGGTTCAAGAAGTGAATTAGAAGCTCTGGTGATTGTGTGAAAAGGCAAAGAGGGTGTGTGTTCTTGTGGGATCAAGATCACCTCTTTGTAGTGTTGTGTAATTGTAATATGTTGTTGGTTACTTAGTGAATACCAGTGGTTTTTTGGGGACGAGATGTAGCTCTGGTAAGGAGTGAACCAGTATAATTGATGGTGTGATCTTCTCTTTCCCTCAATCATTTAAAATCTGATTGAATTGTGATTTTAACACTACCGCCATAAACAATCGGTTAAAACGGAATTTCAACAGGTTGTTTTTCTGATAGTTGGTTTAACAGTTTTGTTTTCTTGGCTGATCTAATTCGTTTATCTGTAAATCAATATCAATATTCATTTTTAACATATATTTGCGAAAAACGTCCCTTAAACAATACCCTCCCTCTTGTTAAGGCCATTAATTCTAATAGATTTGTATGTTCTAGGAAACAATTTTCAATCAGAAATAGAGTTTAAAAATGATTTCGAAGAAGACAACACAGAGTATCGTCTAACATGGTTTGGAGTTCTATATTACCCAATTTCAAAATCCAATTCAATCTCAAAGGTAAATTGTATAATGTAAAGAAATTTTCAAGTTATGGAGAAGACTTATGGAGAATAAGAGATTCACTGAAGGTGAATAAAGATGGAGGAATCACTCCACTTGTAAGAAGAATCCAAGATAAAATGATGAAAACCCATTCAGCCTCGAAACATTTGGCTCTAAAGATTGGAAGCCGAAAAGGAGCTCAAAAGACTGTCATCTCAAAGAGAATTATTTGTTGTCTGCACTTCCATTTTTCTTTAGTTTTATAAACATCGTATAAAGTAGTATAGGCTTTCTTTTGGGCTTCTATTTGGGCCACTTTCTTGGCCCATGTTTTTAGCTAATTAGAGTAGGGTGTAAATAGAAAAGGAAAGAGTCTAGCTAGAGTTACAATTGGGCCTCCTTAGACCCAATGCAACTTTAAACCATCTAGGATGCACAAATAAATTACTAGAGTGCAAATAGAAAGCATGGAGTGGCAAGGAAGGCATGAAGGTCAACATGTCATCCCCTCAATGGAGAGGATTCCCACCAATGCCAAAAAGCCATTTGTCTTCATGGGAATGGAGAGGATATTCTCCAATTAGAGGAGGACACTTGTCAACCTTTAATTTGAAAGGATTTGCTCCAATTAGAGAGAATCGTTTGTCCTTTTATGAGTGAAGAGTTTTTAGAGTTAAAGATTGCACCTTGGCTCCCATAGCACTATAAATACAAGTGTTAGCCCCCTTGTAAATTATCTTTGAATAAGCTATTGAATTGCTGCCAAATTTTAGCCTTAACTAGTCTTTTAGCCCACTCCTTACTAGCCTTATTTCTAAATGTTTTAGCATGGAACCTCTTAGGAGTTGGCCTAACCTCTCTTAAGCTTCATTATCATTCTCAATACACCAATACTTCATGATTTCTTTTACTCATTTTAGCCACCAAATTTTACACCCCAAAAATTTAAAACAAAAGACACAAAGCCATGCAAGCTAGGATTGCATCAATTGGTATCTAGAGGTTTGGTTGTCTTCATGAGATAAGTTGTTCTAACTTGTGTTTTATCACTTTTTTTCGTCTTATTCACTCACTATTTTGGATGTCTTGAATCTGTTTTTCATTTGTTTCCACCGTTTAATTGTTGTTTTGTTTGGTTTATTCGGTTCAAAATGCTTAATCCTACTTGAACCGTCCATTCTTGTGTAGTAGGACTTCTATTTGTGTTTGCTTGTGTTCTTTTTAAAAAAAATGAGTTTTATTTATATTCAGTTTATGATGTTTTATTTTCATTTTTTAATCCATTACCCATTGTCATAAGTCATGTGATTTCCATTTATGTCATAAGATTCGAATAGTACTTTGATTCAATTTTAGTTTCTTGTCTTTTTTTTAGACCACAAGATGTTTGTCATATTGTTCCTTTTGTGTGTTTTTATTTTTTTGAGGTTTTGAGTCTCTTATCTTATTAGTAGATCATTAACAAGTTCATTAGAGTTAGGTTTCCATAAGGTCTTGAAGTTTCAATTCATTTTATTTGAATTCCTTGGGTTTCTTCAAATCTGCACTTTTCTGGAAATTCTGAGTTGTCTGGAAAAAAATTATATCAATTCATATAGTGCGAGTTTTGATAAGAAAATTTTATGTTGAGTTCATGTGTGAGGAAGATTGTCCTAAAGTTTTGTAAAAAAAATCGAAGTAAAAAAATATATAAATCTGGAAAGGACAAGAACTCAATTTCAAAGAGCTGAGCGAAGTTCATAGCTCCCAGCGAGTAGCATTGTTATTGGATTTATCATTTTTCGTGTAAAAAGTGAATTGATATGGATTTTTTTTTTATGTTCTATGTGGATTGAAGTTTTTGTAAGAAGAAAAAAAACCAAGGCTGAATCACTTATGGAAAAAAAAAATATAAAACAGACAAGTGCATAAAAAAAATTTATTCTATAATTTTTTTTGTTTTGAAATCTATTCTAGTGTTGTTCTCAGGTTTCTTATTTGAGTGTTTACTATTTTTTGTTAGCTTTAATTGTTGATTTGTGTCTTAAAATACTCCTTGCACTTGTCATAATAATTCTATTTGAGTTTAACAATTTTTTTAATTGAGCTTTTCTTGATTTCTAATTGTTGGCCTCTTAAGGTGAATTTCATCTTGTTTAGAATTGTGGTTTAGTAGAAGTTGTGAAAGCTAATTTCTATTTGATAATTCTTTGTTAAAGACTTGCAAACAATGCATAAATTGGAAAGGGAAGCAATTGAAACAAGTTTGTTTAAAATAAAAATTAAGAAAAAGAAAATAGAACAAAATTAAGGCCCTTTATTTTTATTTTTTTATTTTTTGAAAAATAGGGTCCTTTTAAAAAATATTTGTGTTGTTCTTTGCGTAAACTAAGCAACAACATCACAAAGTGTTGTTTTTGACATTTTTGTGAAAAATAACTAGTATTATCTAATTGAAAAGAAGAGTTCAAAGTATTGAAATCCCGCTCTAAGGATTCTTTCTTGGCTATGTTTGTAGGGGGTGTCATAAGAGACTCTTCTTCCTTTTTGGTTTCTTCTCTTCTTCTTCTTCAACGAAACCTTCATTTGTCTTCTCTATGGAGGAACAATTTAAATTTATATTTGGTTCAGCTCCAAATGCAAATTTTTCTTTAAGCACTTCCTCACAAGGGTTGTTATAAAAGGTAAAATGTTATCAATATAGACTTTTCTATTTTTCTTTCGCTTTCTTCCTCTCGTGACCTTTCATACCTGGATTTGGAGGGGTAACCCTCCCTCTTAAACTCTCTCCTGGAATAGGATGTGTTAGGATAATCTTCCTTAAAAGCAGATATTCTCTTGAGTTGTTATTTTACCCTAACACATAAATGAAGCAAATTATTCAAATCATCAAAAGGTAAAAAGTTAACTCTATCCCGAATTTCTAGGATTAGACCACTCTGGAATCTGTCAATGGTTTTTCTAGGTTCTTCCCTTATTCCTGCACTCAACATAAGTAACTTCATTTTTTGCCTATATTCTTCTACAATTCTATTTCTTTGTTGAAGTTTATGGAGTTGATACAAAAACTCCCTCTTAGAGTGCTCATCAAAGTTAGAATTTATTTTATGCCTAGGTTCTTCTTTTTCCTACCTCTTGCCCTTACTTTGATTGAAAACCATTTGGGTCAATGAGTCCTTCATATCTTTTTTAATTTCATTTCTAAAATCATCAAATTTTCTATTTCTCTTCTCTATTTGATTTTCTTTAAAAATACCTAAGTTTTGCTTTCCACCCACAAGCCTCATTGGGCTCCTTATTGCTACCTTAGATACTTGATAAAGGATGATGACTCATTTTTTAATTAAAATAAAAAGGTTTTCACATAGAGTTTGATTTAAAAATTGAATGACAAAGATTTTCACAAATAGGTTTTGAATTTTTTTTTTGTAAGTTTGAAATAAGGTCCACAAGTCAAGATTTCTCCAAGTTCACTCCTAGGAAAGAGAGGTGAGTCAGTAGGACTGCTTAAGTACCAAATCTTTCTTTATTCAGATCTTACCTTAGATAGTCTTAACAAATTTCCCTCAAATAGACTTCTAAACAATTTTTCCTAATTGTGGTGTGTGTGCAAGGCTTCCTAATGACCAAAAGAAGATCAACTACAATGGAAGGAAAGATCCTATGTACCATAGAGACTTAAAAATAAAACAAAGCAAGAAACTAAAGAAGAAAGAAGAAATGAAAAAAAGTAAACTAGTTGTGTCACAGGTGAGAGTGCAAGTGAGACTTAGAGCCCCTTGACATACTCTCACTCTCTAATGTTCGAATTAACTATTACAATGTCTTAATGAGATTGCTCTGAGAGAATTTTTCCAAACAAAACGGAAGCAAGAAAATCAAAGACAATAAATGAACTAAAAGGTTTCGTGATATAGTGTTGTTATTACTACAATTTTTAATGACTTATTTTCTTCAAGTTGTCAATTCTTCCTTCACTTTGTATGGTCTTAATTCTCAATCTTCAATTGCTTCCCTTTCCAATTTTATGCATTGTTTGCAAGTCTTTAACAAGGAATTATCAAATAGAAATTAGCTTTCACAACTTCTAAACCACAATTCCAAACAAGATGAAATTCACCTTAAGAGGCCAACAATTAGAAATCAAGAAAAGCTCAATTAAAAAAATTGTTAAACTCAAATAGAATTATTATGACAAGTGCAAGGAGTATTTTAAGACACAAATCAACAATTAAAGCTAACAAAAAATAGTAAGCACTCAAATAAGAAACTTGAGAACAACACTAGAATAGATTTCAAAACAAAACAAAAAATTATAGAATGAATTTTTTTTATGCACTTGTTTGTTTTATATTTTTTTTTTTCATAAGTGATTCAGCCTTGATTTTTTTATTTTTTTTTTACAAAAACTTCAAGCCACATGGAACACAAAAAAAAAATCCATATCAATTCACTTTTTACACGAAAAATGATAAATCCAACAACAATGCTACTCGTTGGGAGCTATGAACTTCGCTCAGCTCTTTGAATTCGAGTTCTTGTCTTTCCAGATTTATATATTTTTTTACTTCGATTTTTTTTTTACAAAACTTTAGGACAATCTTCCTCACACATGAACTCAGCATAAAATTTTCATATCAAAACTCGCACTATATGAATTGATATAATTTTTTTCCAGCCAACTCAGAATTTCCAGAAAAGTGCAGATTTGAAGAAACCCAAGGAATTCAAATAAAATGAATTGAAACTTCAAGACCTTATGGAAACCTAAATCTAATGAACTTGTTAATGATCTACTAATAAGATAAGAGACTCAAATATAAATTTAAATTGTTCCTCCATAGAGAAGACAAATGAAGGTTTCATTGAAGAAGAAGAAGAGAAGAAACCAAAAAGGAAGAAAAGTCTCTTATGACACCCCCTACAAACATAGCCAAGAAAGAATCCTTAGAGCGGGATTTCAATACTTTGAACTCTTCTTTTCAATTAGATAATACTAGTTCTTTTTCACAAAAATGTCAAAAACAACACTTTGTGATGTTGTTGCTTAGTTTAGGCAAAGAACAACACAAATATTTTTTAAAAGGACCCTATTTTTCAAAAAATAAAAATATAAAAATAAAGGGCCTTATTTTTGTTCTATTTTCTTTTTCTTAATTTTTCTTTTAAACAAACTTGTTTCATGTTTGTTTGATGTTTATTGTAGATGGATATTTGACCTTGAAGGAAAATAAAAAATAAAGAGAGATTGTTGTCCTTGAACATCATTCAAGATCTGAGGACAAATCCTTCTTGAAGGGGAGGGAATGACGAAAACCCATCCAACCTCGAAACATTTGCCTAAGAAGATTGGAAGTAGAAAAGGAGCTCAGAAGACTCTCATCTCAGGGAGAATTAATTATTGTATGTTCATGCATTTTTCTCTAGTTTTATAAACATTGTATAGAGTAGTATAGATTTTATTTTGGACTACTTTCTTGGGCCACATTTTGGGCCAATTAGAGTAGGGTGTAACTAGGAAAAGAAAGAGTATAAATAGAGTTATAATTCAACCTCCTTGGACCCAATGACACTCTAGACCATCTAGGGTGCACGAATAAATTACTATAGTGCAAATAGAAAGCATAGAGTGTCAAGGAAGGCATGAAGGTCTACATTACATCCCCTCAATGGAGAGGATTCCCACCAATTCCAAAAGGCCATTTGTCTTCATGGGAATGGAGAGGATATTCTCCAATTAGAGGAAGACACTTGTCAACCTCTAATTTGAGAGGATTTGCTCCAATTAGAGAGGTCGCTTGTTCTTCTATGAGTGGAAATTTTTTAGAGTTAAAGCTTGCACCTTGGTTGCCCATAGCACTATAAATACAAGTGCTAGCCCCCTTGTAAATTAGATTTGAATAGACTATTGAATTGCTGCCAAATTTCAACCTCAACTAGTCTCTTAACTCACTCCTTGCTAGCCTTATTTCTAAGTGTTTTACCATGGAACCTCTTAGTAGTTGACCTAACCTCTCTTAAGCTTCATTATCATTCTCCATACATCAATACTTCATGATTTCTTTCACTCATTTTAGCCACCAAATCCAAATTCCGCACCCCAAAAATATAAAATAAAAGACACAAATCCATGCAACCAGTTTAAATCAATTGAAAACAATTTGATAAACGTAACAACATTATGTTAAAATCACTTAATTGATTTTTGAAACTAACTAAGTATTTTCTTTAACTGATGAAATCACCATATAAAATCCTATTTCTTTTATCAAAATAACTGGTTCATTTCACTTAACAGAAAAGACAAATTTAAAACAAATCATTTTTAAATCTTTTAAAAACCTTTAAGTGTTGATAGGATAAATTAGTTTGTTAAAATACTTCCTACAATCAACACTTGTATAAAATTAATTTTAACTAATTAATATACGAATCAACTAATTAAAATATATACAAATTTGGAAAACAAAACATAAAGGAGATTTCAAATAAGGTTTATTTGTATCATAACTAAATGTAAATTTAGAAGATAAAATCTACCTAGGCTAGTGATGTGAGTTGATTTTAGGTTGATTCATTTAGGTGACACTTTTAGAATTAGAATTGAAATTGATTAAGCAATTAAGGTGACAAGTCTAAGGAAAATTCCCACTAGACATTAACTTAACAAGTGTTAAGTAGATGTGAAGGTTCATTTCCATAAGACCAAAGGAAAAACACAATTATAGTGAGTATGAATGACAAGAACAAGGTGTGGAAACAAGAACACAATTCAAGACAATTAAACTGAATAGAAACATCAAACAAAGTAAATGAACCAATTGAAATCACTAAACAAAGCACATGAACCGATTGAAATAAAAAACACAAGAACAATACATATTTAGAAATTGAAATGGAATGGAAATGGAATTGGAAGATGAAGGATAGGAAATCTTATGTGGTTGAAGCTTGGGAAAAAGGTCACGCCACTTGGAATGGTGAATATGCTCCAAGATAAGTGATGTTGCCGCCACTTGAGAGCTCCCAAACACTCACAAGATAAGACTAAGCTAGGAGAAAAAATTCTCACTATTCTCACACAATTTGTGTATAGTAACTTTACTCTTCATTCAATGTGCATTTACATGAGCCAAGCACCTCTATTTATAGTGTGAGAGGGCCGGATTTCTAAAGGAAAATAGTTGGGAAATTCAAAAGGCAAGCCATTCAAAATGGCGCCTAAAAGAGAGTCACATGGAAGGTGTGACTTGTTGCCATTTCTTCTCATAGGCCCTAAACTTCTATCCACACCTTCCTTTTTATGTTCTATTAAATCTAATATAAAGAAATTACAAAAAGAGACATCAATTGATGCTCATCTCCTAATACTTGTGCCCTGCTCCTAGTAATCCTCTAAGTCATGATGGGTGATGAGATCATGGGTTGGGCTTGGGCCTCAGATTAGACTTGGGCTTGGGGCTAATATTTAAGAAGACTAATAGGAAGAACTCCAAGTGCTTTGGACCTTGTTCATTCCTTCTATTGATGATCTCTTCCTTTGCTTGTTGAGATGACCCTTCAAAGTTGGCATCCTTGGTCATCTTCTTGTGGATTTGGGTCATATCAGCTAGACACACACACATCAGTAAGTCGTCATGAAAGATTTAGAAATCATCAAAGTTTCCTTGTTCAACAATTAAGGGAAGGAGGGAAATTGAAATTCAAACTAATCCTAGTTCACTCACTAATTATGTGCCTATGATCATGGGTCTAGAAAGATTCATGTTTTACACTTGTAAGCATGTGCTCAATGTGGGAAATGTGAGGGCCTAGGATCGTTCCTACACTAGGGTTTCTAGAAGAAGTGTTGTGCTACCCTAATTTGGCTAAGTAGGATCCCACATTATTACAATTAAACCATACTCTACAAAAAGCCTGAAAAGATAGAACAATTGATGCTCTAGCTCTTGCTTTTATGGTATGCTCCTAATGATTCTCTAAGGAATGATAAGGTCTGAGTCATTGGTTGCCTAAGATGTATGAACTAACCCTAGGTCTTGTGCTATGCTCCTAGTACGTGCTACTCATGGTTTCATCACAACCATATTCGGGAAATAACACAACAAAGACTTCATCATTATTTAAGTTAATTTAGATTATATCATTTTTGGAGCTACTAATGAATCCTTATGCAAGGATTTTTCGGAGTTAATTCAAGGAGAATTTGAGATGAGTATGATGGGTGAGCTCAAGTTCTTTCTCAGACTTCAGATCAGATAAAGAGAGAAAGACATCATAATTCATCAATAGAAATACATCAAGAAAATGTTGAAAAAGTTCAACATGTCATACGCAAAGCCCATGAAAACTCTCATGCATACGGATGAAGCCTTTGTAAAGGATGAAAATGATATGAAAGTAGATCAAATTATCTACAGGGGTATGATTGGTTCTCTACTTTATATTACTTCGAACAAAGTTGACATTAGTCATATTGTCTATTTATGTGCAAGGTGTCAGTCATATCCAAAAGAGTTTCACTTAAGAGTTGTGAAAAAGATATTTGGGTACCTTTTGAGGTTCAAAACTTTGTGCTTGTGTTTCAATAAAAATGATAGTTTTAAATTAGAAGGATTTTGTAACACAAATTATGTTGGGGATAGAGTTGAGAGAAAAAGCACATGTGGAGGATGTCAATTCCTTTAACCATGTCTTATATCGTGGTCAAGAAAGAAACAAAATTCAATTGATATATCCACAATTGAAGCAAAATATATATCACTTACAACATGTCATACGCAAAGCCCATGAAAACTCTCATGCATACGGATGAAGCCTTTGTAAAGGATGAAAATGATATGAAAGTAGATCAAATTATCTACAGGGGTATGATTGGTTCTCTACTTTATATTACTTCGAACAAAGTTGACATTAGTCATATTGTCTATTTATGTGCAAGGTGTCAGTCATATCCAAAAGAGTTTCACTTAAGAGTTGTGAAAAAGATATTTGGGTACCTTTTGAGGTTCAAAACTTTGTGCTTGTGTTTCAATAAAAATGATAGTTTTAAATTAGAAGGATTTTGTAACACAAATTATGTTGGGGATAGAGTTGAGAGAAAAAGCACATGTGGAGGATGTCAATTCCTTTAACCATGTCTTATATCGTGGTCAAGAAAGAAACAAAATTCAATTGATATATCCACAATTGAAGCAAAATATATATCACTTACAACATGTCATACGCAAAGCCCATGAAAACTCTCATGCATACGGATGAAGCCTTTGTAAAGGATGAAAATGATATGAAAGTAGATCAAATTATCTACAGGGGTATGATTGGTTCTCTACTTTATATTACTTCGAACAAAGTTGACATTAGTCATATTGTCTATTTATGTGCAAGGTGTCAGTCATATCCAAAAGAGTTTCACTTAAGAGTTGTGAAAAAGATATTTGGGTACCTTTTGAGGTTCAAAACTTTGTGCTTGTGTTTCAATAAAAATGATAGTTTTAAATTAGAAGGATTTTGTAACACAAATTATGTTGGGGATAGAGTTGAGAGAAAAAGCACATGTGGAGGATGTCAATTCCTTTAACCATGTCTTATATCGTGGTCAAGAAAGAAACAAAATTCAATTGATATATCCACAATTGAAGCAAAATATATATCACTTACAACCTGCTGCTCTTAACTCCTGTGGGCTAAGTATCAACTCGAAGAATACTCTAGTCTTCAACACAATATACATGTATATTGTGATAACACTAGTGCAACCAATTTATCTAAAAATTGTATCTAGTACTCAAAGGCTAGGCATATAGAAGTGAGATATCACTTCATTCGTCATTATGTCCACAAAAATGATTTTGAATTAAATTAAAATATATCACCAATGGGCTGATATTTTCACAAGGCATTGTATATTGAAAGATTTAATTTTAGTAAAACTAAAACTACAAAAAATCATGTATGAAGTGGCAGTTTTAATATGGTGGTTATTAAAAACTGCCACAAGTATCCGTATAATACAACATCTTAGTAACTGCCACAATTATCCTTCAGAACGTGTCATTTTGAACTGCCATAATTCTTCTTCGAAATAAAAACCCCGCATTTTCCTTCCCTCCATACACCATTCCTCATGATTCCCAATTTTTTTTGAAAACCTCCTTTGATTCTTGGAAACCAAATACAATTAATTAACTCTTCACAAACCCTTCCATTGGATTTTGAAATGAAACATGACTCTTCCCTTTCTCTTTGCAAACTTTTAACGAAACACTTTTCACGAAACCCTCTCTTCATGAAACACTCTTCCCTTCCCTCTTTACGAAACACTCTTCCCTTCATTGTCTCCCTTCACTGTTGCCTTCACTGTCTTCTCACTCTCGTGCGCCCTAAACATAAACCTCACTCTTGCGCCTTTCACTGTCTGCCATCACCGCCTCCTTGCAAGGATTTCAAACTTTTGTCCGCGATTGTTTGTTCAAGTTTTTTCTTTATAACCTTGTCTTCTAAATTTATTGTTGGATTGCCTTTGCCCTATGTTGGTTCTTAATTTGTGAAATCTATTATGATTCTTAATTTGTGAAATCTATTGTTAACAACTATTGTGTATGGCTATGCTGCGGAGAATAAAGATGTCCTTTAAATTTAATTTGCGGTTGTGTTAAGTTTAATTTGCCTTTATCCTTCACTTGAAAAGAATAGTCAATTTTGATCTAATGCTCAGTTTAACTACAAGTTTGTGTCTTCTAGTATAGATAATATTTGTTAGGATTTGGTTAAAAGAAGAACTAATTAGGATTTGTAAAATGTATTGCAAAACAGTTTTATGTTTGGAAACAATTAAAATAGTCAATGCATGCATTAAGTGGTCTTTGTTAGACTACATCCTTAATGTGTAAGAATCTGTGTATGTAGCTTCTATTTTGTTGACTGTTTGGTTGAATCATTTACTTGGAAGAAGTTAACTGCCATTTATTTGGTTGAATTGAAGTTGTTCAAGTTCTTTGGTGTTTGGTGGACACAAGTCTTCCCCTAAAGGTTTCTGCAGTAACAAATGTAAATGCATTAGTTAAGGATCATTTATCTATTTTTTTTTATTATTTAGTTTTAGTAGATTACCTGCAAGTCTAATAATTGACCTAATAAAACCTATAACTTGCATGCTAGCCCATCATTGTTTATTATTTTCTATGATTGTTTTACTACTATATTTTTTATTGCTAATTATTTCAAAATTTCAGGTAAAGTGTTTAGTTGCCTTTAAACCATGATTGTGATTTGCACCATCTTTTTTCTAACATCAAACCACCTTAGGTAGGCTACACCATCTTATTATTTTAAGGTTCCTAGTTTCTTCATTATGGCTTTCTTCAAGTTTTACATGTGTTATTTTGTCATATGGTTTTGATTCGCTTTCTTAATTGTTATAACTTTTAAGAGTTTCAATTATTATTTTCAGTTTCCTAGTTTCTTCATTGTAGCTTTCTTCAAGTTTTACATGTGTTGTTTTTTCATATGGTTTTGATTCGTGAAAGCTTTCTTAATTGTTATAACTTTTACGAGTTTCAATTATTATTTTCAGTTTCCTAGTTTCTTCATTACGGCTTTCTTCAAGTTTTACATGTGTGGTTATGTCATATGGTTTTGATTCATGAATACCACAAAATAGAAACAAAGTAGTGACTTAATATTAAGTTATTAATATTAGTGTCCATTGCTGATTCGCGTTATTTTCTATTTCATTCCTCAGAATCTAATTTCGAAATCGTATCAGAAAACTTACATGCAACTTCTTTGATACTTGTGGTCGTGTTCTCTTATCAAAATTATAGTTTAATGTCAAGAACTTGTGTTGTTGACCTTTGATATGGATATTTGTTATGCGGACATTTCAAATTTAATTAAAGAACCATAAAAACACATAAATAACTACATTTGTGTTTTTTTTTCTTTTTGATTAAATTGAGTTTTTTTCAATCATTTTTAGTGTTTGCTCAACTTAAGTGAATATGACTATGAAGTTTTATGGAATTAATTTTTTCAAGCTGGGATCCATATATAAAACATAAAAAAGAACATTATTTGTCCAACTCTAAGACCTTAAAAGTCAATTTCAGTTAATAAGTGAGAAAGCAAAGAGGGGGAGAAAAAGACAGGCAAGTCCAACTTTAAGACCTTAAGAGTCAATGAGTAACAGGTAAACCAGGTTGAACTTTGCTAGATACTTACAAGGATATGTTGGGAAAAACGGGTAATTTTCCCACTAAAACAAAACCCTAACAGAGCTACCCGACAAATAATATTGAATAAATAAAGCGGAATAATAAAAGAGATAAAGAGGAAAGAACACACCCGAAAATTGTTAACGGAGTTCGGCCTGTTTAGCCTAATCTCCGAGCACAGCAAAAACAGCTCACTTTTATTACTATGAGAGAAGATATTACAAATTGGGATATTTAACAGTGAAGGAGAAGAGTTTAATTTATAACCCCCAAACCTCCTTCCCAAACAATGAACCCACCGATGTGGGACTTGGGATTAAGCCAAAATCAACAAATCTCCACCTTGGCTTAATTTCAAGTCCCACCTAAAACAAATCTTCTCAAACAAAACATAACAAAAACAAACTTTACAGTGCTTCAAATTTGCGCCTCTGGACGCCAACTTCAAATGTGCAAAATATTAACCAAGTCTAAACAATGTTCAAACTTGGCCCTTGTAACCACCTTGGTGAGCATATCTGCAGGATTCTCCGTAGTGTGAATCTTCTGGAGAACAATCTCCTCTTCTTCGAGAATCTCACGCACAAAGTGATAACGAACATCAATGTGCTTCGTCCGTGCATGAAAGACTTGATTCTTTGCTAAATGAATAGCACTCTGACTGTCAGAATATAACTCAAGGTTTTTCTGACCAACTCCCAAGTCTTTAAGCAACCCATGAAGCCAAATTGCTTCCTTCACAGCCTCTGTAATCGCCATATACTCTGCCTCTGTCGTAGACAAAGCCACCGTAGACTGCAAGGTAGACTTCCAACTAACTGGCGCTTTTGCTAAAGTGAACAAATAGCCAGTTGTAGACCGTCGCTTATCCAAATCACCTGCATAATCAGAATCACAATATCCAACTATGCATTGACCAAGTGATTCATCTTGCTCAAATGTCAATCCAACGTCTAAGGTATTTTGGAGGTACCGTAGAATCCATCTCACAGCTTGCCAATGACCCTTGCCCGGATCATGCATGTACCTGCTAACAACACTCACAGCCTGTGAAATATCTGGTCTTGTACACACCATTGCATACATCAAGCTTCCAACTGCATTTGCATATGGGACTTTCGCCATGTATTCTCGTTCTTCATCAGTCGTCGGAGATAAACGACTACTCAATTTCAAATGAGGAGCAAGTGGGGTACTTACAGGTTTTGTATCTTCGTGTATACCAAAACGTTGTAGTACCTTCTGCAAATACTGCTTCTGTGACAGCCAAAGTTTTCCCCTCTCTCTGTCCCTGTTTATCTCCATGCCGAGAATCTTCTTGGCTTCCCCCAAATCCTTCATCTCGAACTCTTTACTCAACTGAGCCTTTAACCTATCAATCTCAACTTGGCTCTTTGTTGCAATCAGCATATCATCAACATATAAGAGTAAGTAAATGTAGGAACCATCTTCAAGTCTGCGCAAATACACACATTGATCATATTTGCTTCTCTTGTACTTCTGATCCTTCATGAACTTATCAAATCGTTTGTACCACTGTCTCGGAGATTGTTTCAGTCCGTACAACGATTTGCTAAGTTTACAAACCCAATCTTCTTTACCATCAACCTTGTATCCTTCTGGTTGAGTCATATAGATTTCCTCATTCAAATCACCGTGTAGGAACGCGGTCTTTACATCAAGTTGAGCAAGCTCCAAATTCAACTGTGCTACCAAGGCCAACAAAATTCGAATGGAGGAATGTTTAACAACTGGAGAAAATACCTCATTATAATCAATTCCCTCCCTCTGAGCAAAGCCTTTAGCAACCAACCTTGCCTTGTAGCAAACATCTTCTTTATTAGGAAATCCTTCTTTCTTTGCAAATACCCATTTGCACCCAATTGCCTTCTTACCTTTTGGTAATTGTGCCAGCTTCCACGTCTTGTTTTTCTTCAAAGACTGCATCTCCTCTTCCATCGCACCTGCCCAATTACCACTCTCTGAACTCAAAATGGCTTCTGGGTAAGTGGATGGAATGTCATCAACAACTGGAAGTGCATAGGCAACCATATCCATGAAACGAGTAGGCTTCTGAATGTCTCGTCTCTGTCTTCTAACTGCAATTGGCGCTGATTGTTGTTGAGATTCTTGGGTAGGAACCTCTTCCTCATCTGACTCTTCTTCTGCCATAGGAGAGTCACTTGTGGTATTTCGTGTTGGGATCACCACTGTCGGCTCAAACTCCACCTGCTTCCGGACACACTCCACCTGTTGTGGAGTACTATCAACTCCTTCTGGATTTACCTTCTTTAACATGGCAGATTCATCAAAGGTAACATCCCTGCTGATAATCGTCTTCTTTGCCTCTAGACACCACAAACGGTATCCCTTCACTCCAGGACTAAAGCCCATGAAAAGAGCCTTCTTTGCCCGTGGATCCAACTTTGATTCAATCACATGATAATATGCAATAGAACCAAAAACATGCAAAGAATCATAATCAGTTGCAGGTTTTCCAGACCATACCTCTAACGGGGTTTTGCCATCTATAGCAGATGATGGCAAACGATTGACGAGATGTTGAACGTATGTCACAGCCTCAGCCCAAAACTCTCTGCCTAACTCAGCATTAGACAACATACAACGAACTTTCTCCACAAGTGTCTTGTTCATACGCTCCGAAACCCCATTCTGCTGTGGTGTTTTTCTAACAGTGAAGTGTCGAACTATGCCACAATCTTGGCATACCTTCAGGAACGGATCACTCTTGTATTCTCCTCCATTATCTGTTCGGAGAACCTTAATCTTCCTTCCTGTCTGGTTTTCAACTTGAGCTTTCCACTTAAGGAAAATTCCAAGCACATCATTTTTGTTCTTCATAGTAAACACCCAAACTCTTCTGGAAAAATCATCAACAAAAGTGACAAAATAATGCCTACCTCCGATTGACGGAGTCTTGGCAGGTCCCCACACATCTGAATGCACATAATCCAGAATACCCTTGGTATTGTGAATTGCAGTGCCAAACTTCACTCTTCGTTGTTTTCCCAGAACACAATGCTCACAAAATTCAAGTTTGCAAGCCTTCGTACCTTTCAACAATCCTTGCTTGGTAAGAATTTGCAAGGATTTCTCTCCAGCATGTCCCAACCTCATATGCCACAACTTCGTTGCCTCAGCATCCTTCTTAGTGCTAGAAGTTGTTGCCGCTACTGTCCCCACCACTGTACTACCTTGGTAGTAATACAAATTGTTCTTCCTCACACCTTTCATCATCACCAGTGCTCCTGAAGTTGCTTTAAGAATTCCATCTCGCATCGTCACAACTAGGCCTTTAGATTCTAAAGCCCCCAATGAGATAAGATTCTTCTTCAACTTTGGAACGTACCGTACATCCCGCAAAATTCTAGTGGATCCATCATGATTCCGCAACTTGATTGAACCTATCCCTACTGTCTTACATGGATTATCATTACCCATGTAAACAACCCCGCCATGGAGTTCTTGAAAATCAAAGAACCATTCCCGAATGGGACACATATGATAGGTACAACCTGAATCTAATATCCACTCATCTGGATGCAATGATGCTGAAAGCGAGACAATCAACACATCACTTTTGCTTTCTGCAACATTTGCATCTTGCAGAGCCTTCCCTTCTTGATCTTTATTTGCCATTACAGACTCACAATATAATATTCAATATTACAAATAATTTCAAACAACCCAAGGCGAACCTTCGGCTCTTGATACCACTTGTTGGGAAAAACGGGTAATTTTCCCACTAAAACAAAACCCTAACAGAGCTACCCGACAAATAATATTGAATAAATAAAGCGGAATAATAAAAGAGATAAAGAGGAAAGAACACACCCGAAAATTGTTAACGGAGTTCGGCCTGTTTAGCCTAATCTCCGAGCACAGCAAAAACAGCTCACTTTTATTACTATGAGAGAAGATATTACAAATTGGGATATTTAACAGTGAAGGAGAAGAGTTTAATTTATAACCCCCAAACCTCCTTCCCAAACAATGAACCCACCGATGTGGGACTTGGGATTAAGCCAAAATCAACAGGATACAATGTGTGAGAGTGCACTAAAGGTAATATAACTTACATTGAAATAACTTCAATCTTATTTAATTTATTGAATACATTTGAACTAACTTCTTTTCTTTTTTTGAAGTAAACTGCGGAGAGAATACAAATGCAAGCTTTGGAATGAATTTTATGACCTACTTCTGAGCAGAAGTGACCTTATAAAAAATGTTCCAATTGGAGTAAACATACAACAATGGGCAATTTTTGTTGATTATCATTTGAGGCCTTCTACAATGGTAGACTCAGATTTTTTATTGTTAATAAGCTTACTTTAAGTTTACACAAAAATGATTTCATTTTCACTTTGTATAACATGTGTGATAGAAATAAAGGTACTAGGAAGAGACAAATTATTCCTCACACTGGTGGTGCTATGTCTTTGTCAATAAGAAGAGATAATTTGGTATTTGTTTACTTTTATTGTGCTCTCTGTTTTAATATATTATAATTTTTTACTTTTATACTTATATTATTATTGTTGAACATATAGAAAATTGAGACTAGTAAGAATATTGGACGAACTGAAATGTGGAAGATCACACATAAGAGGAAAAATGGCACGTATGTGAATGATGAGGCTAGGGAGATTGGGGTAAGTGTTATTATACTTTCAAAATAAATTTGTTGTTTTGATGATGGTATATTGTGATGATGATTATAATTATGATATATTGGTGATGATGATATATTGATCATGATGATATATTGGACTGCTTGCATACATATAGATAACAATAAAAACACTAACTTTACTTTTTTCTACTTTCAATCTCATGTTTAGTGGATACCAAATAAAGATCACCTAGAATTCTGCCAAATTGGAAAGTGTTGCTTATTTTGACAAATAATGACAGTGTGTATGTTAAAAGAGGAATTAACAATTTATGATCTAAAATTGGATGTTCATTGTTAGTCTGGTATTACAATTTAATTGTTGGTCTAATATTGCTGAATTGGTATTTAGTATTATAGATAACAATTTTGATGGTTCATTGCTGGTATGAAATTGGATGTTCAGTACTGGTTTGATAAGGTTGATGGTGAATATCTTGTATACTTGATGGTGTTGATTCACAACAATTTTTTGGAACTCATAATATATTCAAGTCTGACAAGTATGTTCTTTTGATTATTTGGTGTCATATTTGGTAAAGAGCATCCGAGTCGAGTTAGAGGGCTATCATATGGAGCTTGTCCCAAGATTGCTTTCAAAAGATCCACAACAAGGCTAAGTGGTATGAACTATGCTTCCTCTAGTTCAACTTCATCAAATGTGGAGGACAAGGTAGTTCAAATGGAAAGTGAGTTCACAACTACGAAAAATCAAATGAACACTTTGCTTGCATATATTGCTTCGAGAAAAGATGTTCCAAAATATTTTGCTGCAATGACAACTAATTTGGTTCATGCAATCAATGAGATATTAATATATTTAAATATTTTTTGGTATCTTTTATTTTATAATTATAAGCATTGAAAATTATTAACTTAAAAATTATTTATTTCATGAATCAGATATTGGAAGTGGTGTTCCATCACCTAATCAAGTAATAGGATCAAGTGTTGGAAGCAAAACTAATTAGGGATGGACAATTATGTGTGTTTTAATTTTAAATTATGTATGAACTTTTGAACAATTATTTGTGTTTTAATTTTCAATTATGTATCAACTTTTGAAAAATTATGTGTTTTAATTTTCAATGCAATGAATGGATGCTTATAACTTTATATAGTATTTCATTTCATTAGTATTTTATTTTTTTATTACGAAAATATATTATATTTAGTTTAATTATGCAAACAAGATTATAAAAAAAATGGTGGCTAAATGTTATTTATTTAGAATTAAAATTACGTTAGTTGAAACCGATGTATTAGTTTTACAATTTTATTATAATATTGTTCCGTCCGGTTGACCTGTGATGTCTTCGTGCGCGACCTCAACCGTCAACTAGGGACTCCTTCCCACTGGTTACCTGTGGATTCCTGCAAAGAAGGGAAAAAGGGCGCCCTAGCGGCCGTTTGCACTCCGACGCTCAAGTCAGCCAGCAAGAAACATAAAAAACTATGCACCTCCGTATCGGAGCACCGCGTATAGCACTCTGAAGGTGGTAAAAAGGAAACTGTGTCTAGTGTATATTTTCTCCTCCTGGCAAAGATCTTTCCCCAGTCCCTTGTCCGTAACCTCAAGGCTCCAACAAGCAACTAGAGAGTTTCTAGAAAATTTGCCAAAAGTTCGAACCCTGTTTCCAACATTCAAGGCGCTATTTAAGCTACTCCCGCATTCAAAGCGCCTTAAAGCGCATTTTATTATAAAACGTAGCGCATTTAATTGGCGCAATTATAAAATGTAGCGCATTTAATTGGCGCAATTATAAAACGTAGCGCATTTAATTGGCGCAATTATAAAACGTAGCGCATTTAATTGGCGCATTTAATTATAAAACGTAGCGCATTTAAGAGGTTGAAACGCTTGGGAGCCTTTATAGTACCTTAAACGCTCGAAACGGAAACTGTATTAAATGACTTTAATTACCTGGTACCTGGCTAAATGGTGTCTCTATTCTGACCTGGCTGCTGTACACGTGGAGGGCCTCACAATGCCATGACCCCATCTGGGGACGTTTCTTCGTGTGAGTCCTCCTGCTTGGGAGTGCTACTGCGCAAGGGGTGACTTTTTGGGTGCCAATCTAGTCACTCACTTTGAGAGCGTATCTGCCTTCCTCTCGTACCCTGCGCCTGGCTACCCTGGGCGTGACCCTCCTCTTGAATCGTATCTGTCCCAAAGGCGTCTCTGGGGCGGCAGGGGTACTTCACGAGTCAAGCTGCCCTACACTGGTGCTATCACTATGGCCTTGAAGCCACCTTTCTCTTCTCTTTATCACTACCCCGGATTTATCGGGACTTGAGGCCTTCTCATGGCGTCGCTCCCTCCATGGTCTTTCCTACCCATGGGTATCGGGGAACCACACTGTGATCACCATGTCTTAGTGATATTTAATCTTGGCGACGCCTTCACCCAGGCGACGCCCTGCCTTGGCGACGCTTCCTCGTGGCGACGCTGGCACTTGGCGTTTCTTCACCTAGGCGACGCCCTATGTTGACTTTGAGTCCAGATGTTGACTTTGACCTTGACTTTGTCAACGCCCGGATACGGGACGGTACACAAGCCCCCTAGTCTTAAGCCGAAGACTTGTCTTCAGCGCAAAGACTAAGGCCTCGCCCACGCCGTCCACGTGTCACCCTGATGACGTGTCATTCCCTACTGACTCAGCAATTCTCGAATTATTGACGTGACACTCCCTGAACCACAGGGGCGCTCTTAATGGCTGATTGGACATCCTCTGAGGCGGGGAAAGTAACACCTTTTGGGGTTATGCTTAATCGTGCGCCACGTGGCTCATCGCACGGCCAGCCTCGAGAGTCCCTTGCGCTCCCCTTGGGCGCTTAATCCTTTGACACGCGGCACGATCTCACGGCTCCTGATTAGCGCCTCTTGGGTTGCAAATGTAACGTTCAAGTTACCCCAAAACCCGCGCTCACACCACTGTTACATCCATTCTCTCTGCATCTCCGCACTGTTCATCGCCTTCAAGCCTTTTCTCTGCAACTTCTGCTCCTTCTTTTGTGCTCTCCTTCCTCCCTTCCTTTGACATCAAAGGTACGACTTTTGCATCTTCACGATTCTTCTTCTTTGACGCATTGCATCACTGTGTATTGAACTACCTGGGACTGTTCACGTTTATGCATTACTGTGTTCTTCCGCTTCTCCTTTCTTCTCCGTTCCCTTCTCCTTCTCTCTGGGTTTTCTCGCGTGGGTGGCATTTCCTGGGGTTTTACCCCCTTTTCTGTCTTGGCATCACTTGTTAAAACCCTTTTTTCCTTTCTTCTTTCTCCAGCTATTTATTCACACCGTGACGCGCCCGAACTCAAAGTCTGGTTCTCCCCCCAGGACCCCCAAGTCCAACTATAAAGCCTTCTATTCATGGGCCCCCGACGAGCTCTTGAACGAATGTACCAGCCTGACAACCTTCCAGGACCTGGAGAATCATCGTGGGGATCCTCACTCGTACAACTTTAATGCTTTCTGCCGCACCCATGACGCGCACATCTCTTTTCGTCCCGGCAGACCTGGGGAACCTGTCTGCGTGGATGACAGACCTAGAAAGGGGGATCCTTTCTTCTTCATGTACCAGACGGTATTTAAACGCGTCGGGGTGCGTCTCCCATTCACGCCCTTCGAGAGGGAACTTCTCACCGAAATTAACACAGCCCCCGCCCAGCTCCACCCCAACAGCTGGGCATTTGTAAGGGGTTTTCAAATTCTCTGCGGGTACCTGGGCATCCTTCCCTCTGTGGATGTTTTCTTGCATTTCTTCGAGGTGAAGAAACAGGGGAAAAGCTTTTGGGTAAGCTTCTCCGGGATCGCGGGTAGGATCCTTCTCTCCCTCTTCCAGAACTCCTACAAAAACTGGAAAGGAAAATTCTTTAGGGTGTGCTGCGCCAAGCACGACCCCACAGCCTTAGACGACTTTCCCCTGTACTGGACGGAGCACCCCAAGCTGCTCAGGGACAAGGCCCTGGATGAGCTATCCCTTGCTGATAGGGAGGTATGCAAGGCCTTGGCTGGCCTGGGGATTGTCTTCGATACGTTGAAGCTTATCGCGAGCGAATACAACGCCCACTCTCTGACCACATACTTTGGTAGGGAGACTCCCCTCTTACCATCTTTTGTTATCTGTACTTTACTACTTAATGTTTGTTCCTCTAGCCTCTTCCACCTGTTTTCCATTGTGCCATGTGACTTATGTCTCATGTGTCTACGCGTTTTGTTGTTTTGTATAACTGTTTTGGCTTTGACTTCTGCTGCTTGATTTATCTGAATGTAGGATCGGTAATGGATGCCTCCAAAAGGATGATGCTGGCGAAAGCGATGAAGGCCGCTCGTGCTGCCAAAGCTGGCGCCTCCTCCGCCCCTGCTGCTGACCCGAACCCCCCACCGACCCTGCCTCCACCACCATCGACCACTACCGAAGCCCCACTAGGCTCATCTTCACCATCTCCACGTAGCCCCGAGGCGCTTCAGACTCCCGGCTCTCCTCCGCCCATCGCTGCCGTCCCTCTGGCCGTGGCTTCATCACCGGCTCCAACCCCCCTTGACAAAGGAAAACAGGTCTTGGAGATTATATCCAATGATGAGGACTCCGATGGCGTGGCACCCTTCAAGAGGAGGAAAGCTGCGAGGGTTCCCCTCCTATTAGCGATATCGCTCCAAGGAGAGGATTCCTTCAAGGACAACCCTCCAAGTGCTACTTCTCTCCCCCCCGCAATGGTCCAAGAGGAAGCAGGCGAAGATGTCGAATATGCCCCACCCCCGCCACCGGCAGAGGTCTCTGCTTCTCCCGCCTCCGTTGCCGCCGCCCTCGACCTTATTGCCATCCCTCCTCCAATTATGCATCTGATGAGGGGCTTCAGCGGTGGGTCAATGCCAGAAGGCTCCGATAGGAAGGAGGGAATGCCCTTCAACTTGGGAGCCTTCTTGGCGTGGCCCTTGAATGGCGAGCCCAAGCCAGAAACGCCGTTCTGCAGACTCAAACCCTCCAGGCCTTGGAAACAAGGGTAGCTACCCTGGAGGAGGAAAAGAAGACTTTGGGACGCCAAAACGAAACTTACCAAACCACCCTGAAGCAGGCGCAAGAGGCCAAGGAAGAGGATGAAAAACAACTGGCAGAGGCGGTGGAGCTGTAGGTTGACTCCTTCACTCGGGAAGTCACTCTTCAAGTCCAAGTAACAGGCCTCCAGGGCGTGGTCGAAACCTACGATGAAGTCCAAAAGGTCTTGAAGAGTCGATGCTGCGAGCAGGCTGACAAACTGGGGCGGACGGAGGGGGAGATGGCTACCCAGGCCAAAGCTATGGGCCTTCTCCAGGTTGACTACGATAAACTGCAGGTCGAGGTTAGTCGGCTCCGCGTGGAGAAGGAAGCTTTGGAGAAACAGGTGGCTTCGGGGGACGCCATCATTGAGGAGTTAGAGAAGGATAAGAAGACCCTCATCAATGACATGGCGGGTACCTTCGAGGAGGGGTTCAACGAGGCTCTAGCCCAGGCTGTCTGTGAGAACCCGGGAATCGACGTTTCGAACTGTGATTCCACTCATCACATCATTGACGGAAAGGTCGTGCCCTTGGAGATGGATGATTGAACCGCCGCCCTCAACCGCCGCCCTTCTCCTTCACACTTTACACTTGTTTTTTGACCCTCCTTGATAAGCTTGTAATTCTTTGAACTGTTTGCACTTTCGTCACAATTTGTGGGTTTTGCATGACAATTTTGTACCTTGTAGTTATCGAATTTCGCCTGTATGATTTCGTCCTCGTTTTCGCCTTCACGTGCTTCGAATGTTTTGCCTGTACTTTACCCGTTTCTTTCGCTGCGTTGGGCGACCCTGCATGTCCGACGCCTGCACTTTGTGAAGGCGTCAATGGCCTTACCATTGCCGCAACGCGAAAGTTGAGACCTATTCTGGGTCTTAAACACTTGGAATAGGGTTACGCGTTGATGCCCACGCCCACGGAGCCGCATTGTCCCTGGGGTGTCTTAAACACCAAAGCGCTTCGTTCCCTCCATGGTGTTTCCTTCCCATGGGTATCGGGGAACAACCCTGCCAGCGGTCCACTGGCGTTTGGCGATCTCGTCTCCCTCCACAGTCTTTTCTACCTGTGGGTATCGGGGAGGCGACGCCGTCGGTAACTAGTTTCGACTTCTTCGATTTCATCTCCCTCCACAGTCTTTCCTACCTGTGGGTATCGGGGAGGCGGCACTGCTGATACTTGGGTTGGCGACGCTCGCAAGACCTCATGCTGGCGTCGCCCTCTTGCGCCTCTCCTGGCGACGCCTCGGGTGTCTCATGCTGGCGTCGCCCAGGGGCGTTAACTTTACCTTGGCATTGACTTTAACCTTGATAACGCGAAGAGCTCAAGATTTCGCCTGCGTCATCCACGTGGCGCTTCCCGTATGGCTGATGGGACGTTCAGCCTCTTGACTTGGTCATGACATCTACTGTGCCTCTGACCCACTCTCGACGGCGTATCGTACCCTCGGGCATTCTGTCGATACGACGTTTTCTGAATGTTAGCCAGTGGTGCCAGGGTCATCCTCCCATCTTCTGCCACGTGGCTCGATCGCACGGTGCATTCATTTGCGTCGTTTGGCGCTTTAACCACAATATTTAGCTCTTCGAAATCTTGAAACTATCCTCATCATTTCTGCACTTTTCGTAACCTACTTACACCCTTCCTCTCCTCGCGAAGAGTTTTTCTAGTGTTCGTCCCGACCAGCGTTTTACCCTTGTGTTATCAGCGGGCCACTCACCTTCAAACCTCGCAGATTCTGTTCAAGCATGTCCTCTCGTATTCCTCCCCCCAGGGTCAACCCCAAGGACCTGTATACTTGGGCTTCGAGCGAGCTTCTTGACGAATGCTCATGTTTACTCTCCACCAGGGCCATAAGGGAACACAAAGGGGATTCATGCTCCTATAACCACCGTGCCTTCGCGAAGAGGCACAACGACGATATTGCTGTGCTCCCTTGCACTCTAGGGGAGCCAGTATGCGGAGACGAATGGGCCAACGACGGGGTCCCCTTCTTTTATTTCTATCAGGTGGTTTTCAAGACCATCGGCGTGCGCCTGCCCTTCTCCAGGTTTGAGAAGGAACTGCTGATGGAGATCAATGCTGCTCCGGACCAGTTATATCCCAACAGCTGGGCCTTCGTCAAGGCCTTTGACATCCTTTTTGGGTTTCTGGGTTGTAAACCCTCGGTTGATATCTTTCTTCACTTCTTTGAGGTGAAGAGGCAAAGGAACAACCTCTGGGTGACCCTCAGTAACGTTCTTGGCAGAGTTCTCCTAACCCCCTTCCAAAACTCATTCACTGGGTGGAAAGGCAGGTTCTTCAAGATTTGCTGTTCTGATTTCGTTCCTTCCGCCCTGGATGGTTTTCCACTGTACTGGGTGAAGGAGACGAGGGCCCTCAAATCCAAGCCCTTCAAGAAGCTAGCCCCGAATGACCAGGTGGTTTGCCGGATTCTTGCTGAGGCGGGAGGTTTTGACTCCGCTACCTTGATCAGTTTGGAGTTCAACGCTGGAACTCTTGAGAAGTATATATGTATGAGTCACTGTCCTAGAAACTTCCGCCTTTATTGCTTTCTATCCGTGTGTTTTTTGCTTCATGGTGTCTCTGACACATTCATCTCCCTTTGTGCAGGTTCGAAAATGAATCAAGATCGGAGGTGACGACTTACCCGAGCTCTACGGACTGAGAGCGGGGCTTCGTCTTCTTCCCGTGCTGACTCCGGTGGCCACTAAATAGTGGTTCGTTTGCGTTTTTGTATGAGTTGTAATGTTTGCCCTATTCACATTACTCCCATTTGTATTGGACACTGTTTGTAAATTTAATTCTACTATACCATGTTTCCGTAATGCCGCTTTACTTTTGCATACACCTCATATATTGTGCGTTTTACCTCCGTCATGTTTCTTAGCGGCGCCTGCGTTTGGGCGACGCCTTCCACCTTGGCGACGCCTTCTTCCTGGCGACGCTCTCTTCTTGGCGACACCTTTCTTTTTGGGCGACGCCTTCTTTTTGGGCGACGCCTTCTTTCTTGGCGACGCCTTCTTTCTTGGTGACGCCTTCTTTACTGGCGACGCCTATCGTCGCTTCAAACGGGGAAAAGATAAAGACTGAAAACCAAGGCAAGGTTTTTTCTCAAACTTGTTTTTCCTTTATTTGGGTGACCTCATTAAAAAACCCCGGGAGGGGAAAAAGAGCGTCCCCTTAAACAAGACTGTTACATCACTGCTTACATAAGTCAACTAAAATAAAATTTTAAGTTGGCTGCATTCCAACTGCGCGGGATGGGACCTCCTTCCAAGGTTTCTAGGCTGTACGAACCGTTGCCCTTAGCCTCGGTAACTCTGAAGGGTCCGGTCCACTTGGGAGACAGCTTATTCTCCAGCTCGTATGGGTGGGCCTTCCTCATAACTAGGTCGCCGATCTGAAATTGTCGCGGCTTTACCTTAGAGCTATATTGTCGCTCTACTCTTCTCTTTACCGCTTGGGCTTTTATTCTGGCTTCCTCCCTGGCTTTGTCGAGCAGATCCAGGTTTACCCGCATTTCTTCGTTGGATTCTTCAACCACAAAGTTTTGAAAGCGTGGCGAGCTTTCGTGTATTTCTACTGGATCATCGCATCCGACCCATACACCAAACTGAAAGGCGTCTCCATGGTTGAAGATTGGGGCGTGGTGTGGTATGCCCATACGATCCTTGGTACTTCCTCCACCCACGCCCATTTTGCCTTCTCTAATCTCCATTTTAGCCCCCTCAGCAAAACTCTGTTTGCTAACTCTACTTGCCCGTTGGTCTGGGGGTGTTCGACTGATGCGAACACTTGCTTGATGCCTAACTCAGCGCACAAATTTCTCAACTACTTACTGGCAAACTGGGTTCCATTATCGGATATCAACCGCCTGGGTACGCCAAAGCGACACACAATGTTTTTCCACACAAAGTGTTGCACCTTGTGCGCAGTGATCTGTGCCACGGGCTCTGCCTCTATCCACTTGGTGAAGTACTCGATGGCAACGATCAAATACTTCATCTGCCTTATTGCCAGTGGGAACGGACCTAGGATGTCAATCCCCCAGGTATGAAAAGGCCACGGGCTATATATGGATCGCAGCTCTTTTGGCGGCGCCTTGTGCCAGTCAACGTGCTTTTGACATTGCTTGCAGCGCTGGGCGTGTCGCGCGCAATCCTCTTTTACTGTTGGCCAGAAAAACCCTGCGCGTATCACCTTGGAGGCTAAGGACCTTCCCCCTACGTGGCTCCCGCAAATGCCTTCGTGGAGCTCCGCCATTATCCTGGTACACTCGTCGCCACTTACACACGTTAAGATAGGGTGAGTGAACCCGTGCCTGAACAACACTCCGTCCACCAGAGTGTATCTTGCGGCATTTCTCTTGACCTTCTTACCCTCTTCAGGCTCCACTGGGAGGGCCCCATCCGCCAGGTACCGTCTGTATGGCGTCATCCAGGTGTCTCCCTCGGCTAGGGCACATATCTGTGTCTGCCTTCCCTCTTCGGGCGTGTCCGCGTATGTGCTGATGCGGGGCATCTTCAGCGTATCTTGGGTCAAAGAGCGATGAATCCTTGGCCTTCCTCTTGCTATACAAATTTGGAGGACATCCACCCTGTTATCTTCCACGAATTTACGCGGAGCTTTGAGCGTCTCTTGGATCACTGTCCTCTGTCTACCCCCCTTGCCTGAGTTGGCCAGCTTGGCAAGCAGGTCGGCTCTGGCATTCTGTTCCCTTGGGACATGTATCAGCTCAAGAGCGTTGAATGCTCCCTTCAATAACTGGACGTATTTCAGATATGCCGTCATTTGTGGGTCCTTCACCTGGAACTCACCCGACACCTGCCCCGTAATCAGCTGGGAATCGCTTTTCACCAAGAGGTTCTGCGCGCCCATCTCCTTGGCCAGGAGCATTCCTGCGATCAGAGCTTGGTATTCCGCCTGATTATTACTTGCCTTAAAGGCGAAGCGCAGAGCTTGCTCAATCAGCACGCCATTGGGTCCCTCCAAGACTATTCCCGCACCACTCCCTTGTTGGTTGGAGGAGCCATCAACCGAGAGCAACCACTGTGAGCCCACCTCCACCTCTTGTTCACCTCCGGGCGAGAGTTCTGCTACAAAATCTGCATACACTTACCCTTTGATTGATCCTCTAGGCTCATACTGGATGTCAAATTCTGACAGCTCCACCGCCCAACGCACCATTCTTCCAGCCACGTCAGGCTTCTGCAGCACCTTCTGTATAGGGAGGTTTGTCATCACTATCACCGTAAAGCTGTGGAAGTAATGACGGAGCCTCCTGGCTGAAAACACCACTACTAACGCTGCCTTTTCCAGCGCCTGGTACCTCGTCTCAGCGCCTTGTAATGCTTTGCTCACGAAATAGATGGGCTTCCTGGACTAGCACAGAGCTGATAGCCCGCTCCGTTACCGTGAAGTACAGTCGGAGGGGCACGCCCGTTTCCGGTTTGCAGAGGACCGGTGGCGTCGCCAGGTATTCTTTCAGCTTAACGAAAGCCGCTTCGCATTCGTCAGTCCATGCAAAACGACTATTTCTCTTGAGGCACTGAAAATATGGGTGCCCCTTCTCTCTCCCGGCGGAAACAAACCTTGAGAGCGCCGCCATCCGCCCTGTCAACTGCTGCACTTCCTTTACCGACGTCGGGCTTCGCATGACGATGATCGCTGCGCATTTGTCGGGGTTCGCCTCTATCCCCTCTCTGTGAGCATGAAACCCAAGAACTTACCGGCCCCTACCCCGAAGACACACTTCTCAGGGTTTAGTTTGAGGCGATACTTGGATATAGTGACGAACAACTCCTCCAGGCCCGTCATGTGCTGTGCCCTATGCTGCGACGCCACTACCATGTCATCCACGTAGGCGTATACATTCCTTCCTAGCATGGGCTCCAGGACCTTGTCCATCAGCCTTTGGTAGGTGGCGCCCGCGTTTTTCAACCCAAAAGGCATCACCTTGTAACAGTAACTGCAAGTCTCTGTCATGAATGCGGTTTTGCTCTCATCTCTCGGGTGCATTTTAATCTGGTTGTATCCCGAGAATGCATCCAGGAAGCTTAGCACCTTGCAGCCGGATGCACTATCCACCAATGCGTCGATGCTGGGGAGTGGGTACGAGTCCTTCGGGCACGCCTTGTTTAAATCTGTTAAGTCCACGCACATCCTCCACTTCCCATTCGCCTTTTTCACCAGAACGACGTTGGCTAGCCACTCAGGGTATTGTATTTCCCTGATGTGGCCAGCGGTCAGCAGCTTCTGCGTTTCTTCCCTTACCACCAGCTGCCTCTCTTCGTTAAACTTCCTCCTCCTTTGGCGCATGGGACAGACCGTGGCGTCCATGCTGAGGTGATGACATAGGAAATCCGGGTTGATGTCAGGCATATCCGAGGCAGACCATGCGAAAGCATCCAAGTGGCGTGAAATCACCTCTGCCACCCCTTCCTGTTCTTCTTGGCTCAACAAACGCCCTAACTTAAACGTTTTGCAACCAATCTCCCTCTCCACGGCGTTAGCCGCCGGTTGCTCCCTGCTATCATCCTGAACGGGCGCCGCCTCTTCCACAGGCGGCGTATCGTCACGTCCCTCCTCCATGTGCGTATCTACCTCGGGCATCGCCCTCACGGGTGTGGCCTCGTCAGGCGTTGTCCCGGCGGGCGTCGCCTCAGTCATCGACGTGTCAACACTGGGCGGGCGCTCAAACACCATAAACACGCTTTTCTTTGTTTTCAGGCTGTTTTCATAACACTTCCGCGCCTCCTCCTGATCCGACTTTATAACTATCACCTTACCGCTGTGGTCCGGCAGCTTCATCTTCATATGGCGCGTGGAGGCTACTGCGTTCAGCCTGTTCAACGCCGGTCTGCCCAACAAGATGTTGTAGGCGGAGTTGGCGTTCACGACCAAGTACCGGATGCTTTCGGTACGCGAGGCTTCTCCATCCGTGAACGTAGTCCTCAACTCCAGGTAGCCTCAAACTTTCACCTGGTTATCCACGAACCCATACAGGCACCCCGTGTAGGGCCTCAAAAGGTCGGGAGACAACCGTAACTTGTTGAATGTCGACCAGAACATGACGTCTGCTGAACTCCCCTGATCGACAAGAACTCTGTGCACCTTTCTTCCAGTTGTGACAACCGAAATGACCACGGGGTCATTGTCATGCGGCACCACGTCACGAAGATCCCCTCTCGTGAACACGAGGTCCGATTCCCACGGCTCACCCGAGATCCTTTCTTCAATTGAGTTGACCCCCCTCGCGTATTTCTTTGGCTGGGAGGCGGTGGGCCCTCCGCCGGAGAAACCTCCAGCTATGGTATGGACTTCGCCGAGAACCGGCGTCTCGTGTGCATGTTCTTCCGCTGGCGGCGGCAGGGCAGCGGTCGTGGCGGGTTCCGCGACATAATTCTTCAAAAACCCGGTTCTCACCAGCTCATCTAGCTAGTAACCCAACGACAAGCAATTATCAATGTGGTGACCGAAAGCCTCGTGGAACTCACACCAAGAGTCTTTCTGAGGCCCTAACACCTTATCAGACTTCGCCGGTCGCCTCAACCTCTCGGCTATATTAGGCACGGCGATCAGGTCCTTCAGTCCCACCACAAAATTGTATCTCGCCGGCCTCGCCCTCTCTCTGGCCGGGCGATCGCCTCCTCCTGGACCCCGTGGCAAGGGCTTTATGGCCTCGTAGGGGCGTCTCCCCTCTGGTTTCTTCCTTCCCGTCGTGGTCTCATTGACCCTAGGGGGCTGAGTTCGCGTCGGTCCTCTCGGGCATGAGGGCACGACGCTGGTGCGCTTCTCACACACCTCTCCCTCAGAAGCGATATGTTCCACCGCCCGACGGCGTATTTCAGTGAAAGTCCTAGGGCGGTTGCGGATAATGGATTCGCCAAAAGGGCCGGGGTATACACCTTTCACGAACGCGTACACGATCATGGGCTCCTCTGTCGTACCAACCTTTACTACCTGGGCCCCGAAGCGGTTGATGTATTCCTTTAGGGTTTCCCCTTGATACTGTTTCACATCAAACAGATCGTAGGAAACCGGCGGCGGGGCCTTGTTTGCTAGGTATTGTTCCCTGAACAACCGCAACAGTTGTCGGAAGGAGGTGATATGGCCGTCCGGGACGCTGATGAACCAATCCATAGCCATCCCCGTCAGGGTGCTCATAAAGAGCTTGCACTTGGCAGCGTCGGAGCCGCCTACCAGGACCATCTGTGTGTGAAACGCAGAGAGGTGCGCCTCAGGATCCTCCATCCCGGTGAAGATCACCTTGGGCCCTGCGAATGTGTTGGGGATCACTGCATCTAGAATCTCCTGCGAGAAGGGAGTGGAAAACTCCCTTGGCGGGGAGAGGTTCTCCATCTCGTCATGTTCGCGTTGCCCCCGATTATTCCGCAAGCCCCGGCGCAACTCCTCATTTATACGATGGAGCTCTTCGTTCCTCACATGCGAGGCTTCGAGATCCGCTTGCATGCGTTACTGTTCCAACTTTGACTCCGCCATATCATCTTGCAGCCCCCGCATTATCTCTAGGACCTGCTGCATGGACAGTTCTTCTGGCGCAGCGCGTGCAGTAGTTCGTCTAGTGGTGGCCATTCTTCACTGTTTTATCGATCGTTATCGCGACCTGATAGATCTTTCCAAACTTGCGATGGGACCAATGTTTTATATCGGCCCCACGGTGGGCGCCAAATGTTCCGTCCGGTTGACTTGGGATGTCTTCGTGCGCGACCTCAACCGTCAGTTAGGGACTCCTTCCCACTGGTTACCTGTGGATTCCTGCAAAGAAGGGAAAAAGGGCGCCCTAGCGGTCGTTTGCACTCCAACGCTCAAGTCAGCCAGCAAGAAACACCAAAAACTATGCACCTCCGTATCGGAGCACCGCGTATAGCAGTCTGAAGGTGGTAAAAAGGAAACTGTGTCTAGTGTATATTTTCTCCTCCTGGCAAAGATCTTTCCCCAATCCCTTGTCCGTAACCTCAAGGCTCCAACAAGCAACTAGAGAGTTTCTGCAAAATTTGCCAAAAGTTCGAACCCCGTTTCCAACATTCAAGACGCTATTTAAGCTACTCCCGTATTCAAAGCGCCTTAAAGCGCATTTAATTATAAAACGTAGCGCATTTAATTGGCGCAATTATAAAACGTAGCGCATTTAATTGGCGCATTTAATTATAAAACGTAGCGCATTTAAGAGGTTGAAACGCTTGGGAGCCTTTATAGTACCTTAAACGCTCGAAACGGAAACTGTATTAAATGACTTTAATTACCTGGTACCGGGCTAAATGGTGTCTTTATTCTGACCTGGCTGCTGTACACGTGGAGGGCCTCACAGCGCCATGACCCCATCTGGGGACGTTTCTTCGTGTGAGTCCTCCTGCTTGGGAGTGCTACTGCACAAGGGGTGACTTTTTGGGTGCCAACTCATGCCCCCAATTATCTAGTCACTCACTTTGAGAGCGTATCTGCCTTCCTCTCGTACCCTGCGCCTGGCTACCCTGGGCGTGACCCTCCTCTTGAGTCGTATCTGTCCCAAAGGCGTCTCTGGGGCGGCAGGGGTACTTCACGAGTCAGGCTGCCCTACACTGGTGCTATCACTATGGCCTTGAAGCCACCTTTCTCTTCTCTTTATCACTACCCCGGATTTATCGGGACTTGAGGCCTTCTCACGGCGTCGCTCCCTCCATGGTCTTTCCTACCCATGGGTATCGGGGAACCACACTGTGATCGCCTTGTCTTAGTGATATTTAATCTTGGCGACGCCCTGGTTGGGCGACGCCTTCACCCAGGCGACGCCCTGCCTTGGCGACGCTTCCTCGTGGCGACGCTGGCACTTGGCGTTTCTTCACCTAGGCGACGCCCTATGTTGACTTTGACCTTGACTTTGTCAACGCCCGGATACGGGACGGTACAAATAATGACACATTATATCCTATATAATGACGCTGAAATCCTTTTCAATGAATTAAATTGTGATAGCTATGACTGACACTAATTACATATAAAAACCGTCATTTTAAACAAAGTGTTAAAGTGACGAGTGTTGCAGCGGGTAGTGTAAGACCGCCATATTAAACTTTGTGGCGGCCAGTTCTATAGCAGTTTGGGAAACTACAACACGCGTATATTATGGCGTTCATAACGCTAGTTTATACAAAAATCATTGCCACTATATACAACATTTTTTGTAGTGTAATTTGAATTTAGTAGAGTTCCTAGATGATTAATTGGTCATACAATGGTATCATCTGTATAATACTAACTTTTGTGTTAGACTATGCAGGTTTAACGTAAACTCTCTCTCATCTGACCTAACTTTGGAAAAGTTGTTAGTGATCATTAAATGACTTTTATAGCAATAAGGGTAGATTCCTATGTCCGTAATTTTTGACACACCACTTAGGAGAAAGTCATGGTAGAAAAAGTAGAGTGCTAACTGATGACACTTGGTTTCCACAAAATAGAGTGCAAAACAAGTTTTTGCTTTCAACCCTCTTTAAGAAAATAACTTTTCTCCTCTTTCCAAAAAAAGCTCGCATGAAGAATCAATGGAAATAATAAAGCAAACTTGTCAACATGAACAAAACATGTCTCACATGAAGAAAAAGTAGGATTCAAACGAAAGTGCCGCAACCCCCTCACTTGAAAAGATCAAAACTAGTAACTTCTCAACCATGTCAAAAATTGAGATGGACTATGATAAAGCTTGCTTGTCTCTAAGTACTAGGGATGAAGATAACTTCTGAAGAAGATAATTGCTTAGAATTTCATGTTTTACATATGTGTATCAACAAAGAGTCATACTTTAGAGCGTTCCCACCTCATCTAAACATATGTCCGCAACATATAAACCTCATCATGTTGTACTCACCATCATCCAAAATGAAGTTTCCAACATGGGTAGATTTGTGGGAACAACATACAACCCACCAAAAGATCTTCCCTTTGAACTTAAAAAATATTATTATATTATCTCATTCAATGCATCTGACTATGCCATGGATCAAGAAGACAAAGCCTTGGTTCACTCCTTGGATTGTTCCAATCAATCCTAAAAATCATTTAGAGAGTAAAGAATTTGAAAAGTGGAAAGAATATGAAGTTGTGTGTGATAAATGCCTAATTTTAGTAATATTTCATATTAAAATATAGGCACTTATGAGTATTAATTGCTAAAATACATATAAAATAATCCCTAATTTATGAATTTATACCTTTTTTACATATTTTATGATCTTAATTTGAATAAGAGCATTTTATTCCCAAGTTTCTTGTTAATTTCAGGTTTTTTGGGAAGATTTGAGATGATTGGGCTAAAGAGGAATAATATAAGCTAAAAGAAGAAAGCTGGAAGGCTCAGAACACACAAAAATGCAAAAAGTCCAACTCAACAGCGGAGCACCTCGCTCAAACGAGCCCATTTTCTCTTGAGCAAGAATGCTCCAGGAACAACATAAAAAATCGACGCCTTTCTCGCTTGAGCGAGCTACGTGCGAGAAAGTGTCAAAAGCATTGGGCCATTTTATGTTTTAATCAACAAGCCCATCAGTGCGATGCAGGAAGCCACCTAACCCTAGCAAATTAGGTTAAATAAGGGGCTTGAAGATCAACCCTAGTGTGTCAGATTGAGAGGAAAACACCATTGAGTTATTGGTAATCCAATTGGAAGAATAGAAGGAGTAGGAAACATTAGAGGAGGCATCCGTCATTCTAAATATTCTTTTCATGTTATCCTTGCGTGTAATAGTCATCATGAGTGGATAATTCTACCCTTTGGGATTGAGAGTAATTTGTTCGAACTATTATGTATTGATGTGATATTTAAATATGATATAATATTATGTTCTTGATTGATTATTGGTGTTGTTGTTTTGTTTCTAATTCTTGATTTTAGAATCTTAAATATGACTGGAAAGTATTTTTATGGTTTTGACTTAAACAATAAAATTTAACATATTTGATGTTGAATCAAGTGTGTTCAAGCTTTGAAGAATCCAAACCCTTTAAAGTTTGATGGAAGGCTGGATGTGCTTGCTGTTGCTAAGGTGTTTTAGAATAGGATCCGGGGTAGTTTATCTATGTAAATCCACCCTTGAGTGAATCCAAAGCTTAAGCATTCTTAAACCTTTTAATTGAAAGTGTTTTTCAAACTAAGTGAAAAACAACCTGTTGTTTTGTCGAAACAACCGATTGTTTTATACTTAGGTGTTTTTAGAAAGGTTGAAAATTGTTTTTGATGGTTGACTTGCTGTCAAACCAAAACAACCGATTGATTCGAGCATTCAACCGATTGTTTGTTTTGGGACCATAACAGAAAACTATTTTGTGCTTTGACTGAGCTTTAAATGATTTTATAACTGAATACGCTCCAGTTTTAAATGCTTTGACCAGTCTTTGAAAGCAATAAATAGTTTGCTCAGATTATGTAACAAACAAGAACTGAGATTTAATAAAAGAAAAATAGATTTGAGTTCTTCACTGATTTTGCTTTTGAAGAGTTGAAAATTGCTTTGAGATTGCTTTGATCAAGAGAGTGTGGAATAGGATTTTCATCTTGTATTGATTTCAGATCTTTCTGTAACAAGTGTAATCCTTATGTACTTTGAGAAAACTCTGTGTGTGAAGCTGAGAAGTGTTGTGTGCTCTTGAGGTTGTCAAGATCAGCATTCTTAGTGGTGTATGTGTTGAGCCAAAGGAAGTGTGTGTCTTGAGGGGATCAAGGTCACTTCTTTGGTGGTGTTGTAAGTAATTTAGGTTTGATTGCTTAGTGGATTCCCCAGTGGTTTCTGGGAAGACTGGATGTAGCTCTTGGTTTAAGAGTGAACTAGTATAAACTTGTGTGTGCAATCTCTCTATCCCTTGAACTCTTTAATTTCAGTTTATATTTGTGAACTGGTATAAACAACCGATTGTTTCTGCGAAACAACCGATTGTTTTTCTGGTGTTGTGCTAAATTGCTTTGTGTTTTTGGCAAACTGAATTCTGAATCAAGTTTTCTTAAAGGAATTTCATTCTAGACTAAAAAGTTTGCGAAAACCCTCTTTAAACCATTCACCCCCCTCTAGTTTAACGCCATACTTTCTAACACTTGAGTGTTAGGAATAAACTTGAAATCTTAAATGTTATTAACGTCTGTGTGTGACTCTATGTTTTTTTTATAAATATGCGAGGAATCGTTATTTAGGAAGCATATTAATAATTTTATATGCGAGGAATTAATATAAATGAATTTTATACAAGCATCAATATCAATCAAAGAACATAATGTTACCATGCTAATCAAAATTCATAAGAGTGAGAAAGATGAAACCTAATACCTATTTTTCCAAATTGATGCAACCAATTCTTTGTTTTGTTTTCTGGTTAATCGTTGCCAACACACCTACTTTCCAACACAACATGTAGATTCGAAGACAATCATTAAATTTCTTAAAAGGAATATTTTTTGCCGGCTTGGCTTTCCAAGAGTATTGATAAGTGATGGTGGATCTCATTTTTGTAATACCTAGCTGAAGAAAGTGTTAGGGCATTATGGGGTTAATCATAAGGTGGCATCAGCCTACAACCCACAAACAAATGGGCAAGAAAAAGTTTCTAATAGAGAAATAAAGAAAATATTAGGGGAAACTATGGCTTCATCCAGGAAAGATATGTCAATCAAGCTTAATGAAGCTTTGAGGACGTATAGGACTACATATAAAACTCCTATTGGCATTTCCCCATTTCAGCTGATTTATGGGAAAGCTTGCCATCTTCTGATGGAATTGGAGTACAAAGTATATTGGCCATTAAAGACACTAAATTTAGATGCTAAAGCAGTTGGAGAAAAGAGAAAACTTCAAATCCAAGAACTTGAAGAGATGAGATTAAATGCATATAGTTCTTCAAAGATTTATAAAGAACGCACAAAGAAATATCATGACAAGAAGATTGTGGAAAGAAATTTTCAACCAGGTCAATCTGTGCTTTTATTCAATTCTAGATTGAGACTTTTCTTGGGAAGTGAAAATCTAATTGGTCAGGCCTTTATGTTGTGAAAGAGGTAAAGCCTTATGGAGCAATAAAGTTAGAAGACCCAAAATCACATAGAAGTTGGGTTGTAATGGTCAAAGGGTAAAGCCCTACTTGGGTAATGAACAGGAAAACCTCATTACGGTAATCCTTTTAAACGACCCTTGAAGACATAAGCGTCAAACTATATGATGTTAAACGAGTGCTTGCTGGGAGGCAACCCAATAGTCTTTTTTTGGTGATAGAATAGGTTTTGTGTGAATTAAATTGATTTTATGGCCATATCTTTCTGTAAGCAGAGTGAGCTCATTGTGACATTCTCACTCAAGCGATATTTTACTCACTCAAGCAAGAAAGTTATGCAAAGTTGAGTGCTCTTTGGAGTGATCTCGCTAACGCAAGATTTATCTCGCTAACGCAAGATTTATCTCGCTTGAGCAAGTTTGACGACGTAAATTTTGAGATTCTTGCAAAGAATCTCGCTCAAGCGAGTTTTACGTTAGAAAAATGAGTTTCTTATAGGGATCTCGTTCTAGCGAGCAAATTTATGCTTAAACAAGTAAAATTTCCAAAAAACTAAAAATAAAAAAATCTCAAAGGCAACCCAATTTCTACAAACCAATTTGTAGGTTATGTATTTTGGCCTGAGGATAGGTTCTATTATTTAGGGGGGGTAGATCCAGCAAATGAAGCAAGATTTTAACAAAGAGCTGGATCAGTTCTTAGGAAGAGAGGATTGAGCAAAAATATGGTTTTATCTTTCTAATTCTCTTTTCTTTTCAGTTGTACCGCCCTGGTGGCCGGATGCGATGACGTGGCATCCTGTTACAGTGTAGGCGTGTTGACAAGGCGCCAGGTTGATAGTTGAGAAGGAAGTCAGGAGGCACGTGTAGTCGCCCATAGTTAAGTTGGCGTGTTCCGATCTCTAGCTTACCAGAATAGGCGATCGCCAGGTTGAGGACGAAGTCGCCAGATGCAGACTCAGGCGACCAGGCAGTCGGAGATCGCCAGAACAAGCACATCGCCGAAGTTAAAGGAAAAGCAGATTATGAAGGCGGCCGGCGAGACCACAGGGAAGGTGTATGAAGGCCCTACCTCGCCAGTTTCAGTAGGGATCGCACTCCTGAGTTAGCTATGCACTGGGCAGCACCATGCATAGGTAACTTAGCCAAAATGAGAGTAGAAGTAGCGCCAAGTCAGGGAGCCTCCAGATGATGGCACGTGTACGGTTGGATACGAGCCACGTGTCCAAGTCAGTAACTGCCAGGAGAGAGAAAATCACCAGGTATATAAGAGTTCCTAACAGATTTCCTAAGGTACGCACGTTCAGTTCATACACTTTACGCTTGCGAGAGACAGAGCTGTTTGTGAGAGAGATTTGCACGGTTCCAGTTCTTAGTATTTGGTGATACCGCCACTGACTTGAGCGTCGGAGTGCGATCGGCCGCAGCGGCGCCGTATCGTTTCTTTGCAGGTTCTTGAGATAGATCCAGAGGAGGAACGGAAGTGAGAAGCGGCGCGCACGTCGATCCTTTGACGAGGCATTCTCCAGCGCTCCGGTCAACAGGCAGGATCATCAGGCGCCCACCGTGGGGCCGTGTAAAACGTGCTCCCATCCACAGCGTGAGTTCGTGGAGGTTTTCGAGGTTTTCTGCGCGGTTGTGTGCTGGTGCAACCGTCGTTCTTGGTTTCTTTGAGTCTCGTTCGGTGAAGTTTGTGTTTTAAACCGTTCGTTTGGTTTTTCGATCGGTGGATTCGGGTTCTTTCGAGTGGTTGTTTGGTTCGCGGGGAAACGATGGTCTTGGTGAAGCTGCATTTTTCTTTGAAGGTTCGCGGTTTCTTGAAGTCCCTGCGCAGTTTCTTGAATCTTCTCCGATCGGTCGCTGATTCGTTCGTGGTTGAAGTGTTATTTGCTGTACTTCTGTGGTTCGCTGAAGTTAATGAGAAAGATGAGAAGCAATCGTTCCAGTCCCGTGGCTCCCGTCGCAGCTGAAGGCGACGCCGCCATGACCATGGCGCAGATGGCAGAAATGATGCGCTCATTGCAGGCTACTGTAGAAGCCTCGCGCGTCGAGCAGGCCAGGATACATGAAGACCTGGTCGCCTCTCGCGCCAGAAACGAGGAGCTCAGCAAGGTAGCTGAGGAGCTACGTCGAGCTCTTCAGGAGCAGCAGGTTCGTTCTTCCGCTGAGGAGGTGGCACCGTCAACGCTGCCTCGTGTTTTCCCAATGCCTTTCATTCAGGCGATTACCGACACGCCAATTCCCACGAGCGTGGTCCCGGTTAAAGCTGTTTTTACTGGCGTGGAAGATCCAGAGGCTCATCTGACCACGTTCCACACACAGATGATGCTGTCAGGGGGGTCGGATGCTGTCTATTGTAAGATGTTCGTGAGCACGCTCCAGGGAACGGCGATGGAGTGGTTTGTGAGCCTGCCTAATGGCCACATAACTAATTTTCAGCAATTCTCGAAAATCTTTGTCGAGCAGTATATTGTGAACAAGGCACCGCCCAGAGTGTCCTATGATCTGTTTGATATAAGGCAGTACCATGGGGAGTCCCTCAGAGACTACCTCAATCGCTTCGGAGCGCAGATGGTCAGGTCGCCGGCCAAGGATGAAGAAATGCTGGTTTATGCCTTCAAGAAGGGCGTGCAGCCAGGGCCATTATGCGAAGCCTTGATCAGGGCTCATCCAGCGACGTTTGCTGAAGTCAGGCGACTTGCGGTGGCTCACATCGCCGACGAGAGTGAGGTCGCCGAGAAGAGGGGCAGTGTGGCTCCCGTCAGGCCACGCGCCCAGACCAGGATCCAGCCACAGAGGGTGCTGGAAACGGCAGCGGCGGCCAGAAAGGATCAAAGGACTCGCTATCCTTACGATAGGAGAAACAAGGGAAGAAGCCAAGCGCGCCAACCGCCAGCACGCCAACAACCAGCACGCCGGGAATACAACCGCCCGCCTAAGTACAAATTCGTCATGGGACTAGCGGACCTGATCGCTATCCCTAACATATCTGCTAGATTGAAGGCGCCCGAGAAGGTGGGCGACAAGGTGCTGGGGTCGAAGCCGGATGTCTGGTGCGAGTTCCACCAGTGCTTTGGCCACAACCTGGACTCGTGTTTGTCTTTAGGGTACCAGCTCGACGATATGGTTAAGAGCGGGTTCCTAAACGACTATCTGCTGGACAGAAGGACCGGAGGAGCGTCGAGTTCCCAGCCGGCAGGGGGAGAAGCCCAGCAACACGAGATGCCTATCCATGGGGAGATCCACACCATTGCAGGGGGTTTCTCAGGTGGTGGATGAACCGCATCGCAGAGGAAAAAGTACGCGCGATCGGTGATGTCGGTGGACATGTTTGAAGATCACTCGCCCGAGGTGGACAATACGTTCACCAAGCAGGATCTTCGGGACGTTGTGCCTCACGACAACGATCCCATTGTTATTTCGTTGATCACGGCGGGGAGGAAGGTTCACCGAGTTCTGGTGGACCAAGGAAGTTCGGCAGACGTGATGTTCTGGCCGACTTTCACGCAGCTAGAGTTGCCCCTTGACCAGCTGAGGCCCTATGGAGGGTGCTTGTATGGGTTCGCTGGCGACCAGGTGGAAGTCAGGGGGTACATTGAGCTGAGAACCACGTTTACCGATGAGGCTGGGTCGAGGACGGAGAAAATCAAGTACCTCATCGTAAACGCCCCTTCAGCATATAACATCCTGCTGGGAAGGCCCACTCTCAACAGGATAGGCGCAATTCCATCGACTCGGCACATGAAGGTGAAGCTGCCGTCCATGGAAGGGGTGGTGATCACGATAAAGTCTGATCAGAAGGAAGCGAAAAAGTGCTATGAAAATAGCCTGAAAAACAAAAGATCAGTCAGCTATGTTACAACCACCCCACCTCCCGGTGTGAAGCCCAGACCGCCGGTGATGGAGGAGGCCGCCGGAAGGGACGTAGAGATGGTAGATGCTGAGCTGGGGGAGAGGAATGCTGGCCTGGAGGAAGAAGAGGCGCGGAATCGACCGGAGGAAGCCAGGGAGCTGGGAATCACCAAGGCGGTGATCGCCAGAGAATCAAGGCCCAAGCCTGTCGAGCAGTGGCTCGAGAAGGAGATCGGGGGGAAAGTTTTCAAGCTCGGAAGATCTCTGGAGGTCGATCTCCAGGACCAGATTGCCAAGGTGATTGAACGGCATCTGGACGCGTTTGCCTGGTCCGCTTCGGACATGCCCGGGATCGATCCCGACTTCTTGTGCCATCATCTGGCGATGGACAACATGGTGAGACCGGTGCGGCAAAGAAGGAGGAAATTTAATGAAGAAAGGAGGCAGGCGATCAAGGATGAGACCCAGAAACTCCTCGCTGCAGGCCACATCAGGGAAGTCCAGTACCCTGAGTGGCTGGCAAATGTCGTGCTGGTAAAGAAGAGCAACGGGAAATGGCGCATGTGCGTCGATTTCACCGACCTGAATAAGGCTTGCCCAAAGGATTCGTATCCTTTACCAAGCATTGATGCCCTGGTTGATAGTGCTGCAGGGTGCAAGCTGCTGAGTTTCCTGGATGCCTTCTCGGGCTACAATCAGATCAAGATGCATCCCCTCGATGAAGAAAAGACAGCCTTCATGACGGAGAGGTCGTGCTACTGCTATAAGGTGATGCCGTTTGGGCTGAAGAACGCGGGGGCCACGTACCAGAGGCTGATGGATCGAGTACTTGCACCGATGCTGGGAAGGAACGTGCAAGCTTACGTCGATGACATGGTCGTGACCTCGCAGGAGAAAAGCAAGCACGTTGCAGACTTGGAAGAATTGTTCACAACGATCGCCAAGTTCAAGTTGAAGCTCAACCCGGAGAAATGCATTTTCGGCGTGGAGGCTGGAAAATTTTTGGGTTTTCTCTTGACTGAAAGAGGGATAGAGGCCAACCCGGACAAGTGTGCCGCCATCTTGGCGATGAGAAGCCCGACTACAGTGAAAGAAGTCCAGCAGCTGACGGGTCGGATGGCGGCCCTATCCCGCTTCGTGTCGGCGAGCGGAGAAAAGGGACATCCCTATTTCCAGTGTCTGCGGCGCAACAACAAGTTCGCTTGGACGAAAGAGTGCGAGGAAGCTTTCGTCAAGCTAAAGGAATATTTGGCGAGCCCGCCGTTTCTGTGCAAACCATTGGCGGGAATCCCTCTCAGGTTGTATTTCGCTGTGACTGAGAGGGCGGTGAGTGCGGTGCTCGCCCAGGACCAGGATCAGGCTCAGAAGCCTATTTATTTCGTGAGTAAAGTGTTGCAAGGCCCAGAAACGAGATACCAGGCCCTGGAGAAGGCTGCGTTGGCTGTGGTGTTTTCGGCGAGGAGGTTGCGCCACTATTTCCACAGTTTCACGATATTGGTGATGACTGACCTGCCCATCCAGAAGGTCTTGAAGAAACCTGACGTTGCAGGAAGAATGGTGAAGTGGGCAGTCGAGTTGTCGGAGTGTGACTTTAAATATGAGCCTCGAGGCCCGATCAAAGGGCAAATCTTTGCGGATTTCGTAGTCGAGCTCTCTTCAGAGGCGACGCGGGTTGAGGGAGATGATTTCCGTTGGGTACTCTCGGTGGATGGATCGTCAAACCAGCAGGGTAGCGGTGCTGGAGTCATATTGGAAGGACCCAACGGCGTGCTGATCGAACAATCGTTGAGATTCGCCTTCAAAGCCAGCAACAATCAAGCAGAGTATGAGGCGCTGATCGCCGGGATTCTGCTGGCTAAAGAAATGGGAGCCAGAGTGCTGATGGCTAAGAGTGACTCGCTGCTAGTCACAGGGCAAGTAACAGGCGAGTTCCAGGCTAAAGATCCACAAATGGCGGCTTACTTGGCGTATGTGCAGGAATTGAAGAGTTCCTTTGCCTTTTTTGAAGTGGTGCATGTGCCCCGAGAACAGAATGCCCGAGCTGACCTGCTTGCTAAGCTCGCCAGCTCAGGCAAGGGGGGTAGGCAGAGGACAGTGATTCAAGAAACTTTGAGGACGCCGAGGGCATTTGTAGCAGATCACCTGGTCCTTCAGATAAGCAGGTCGACGGAGAGAGCAGCGAGAAGCCATAAATCTTTGACGCAAGAAACTCTGAGATCGCCAAGGATTAGAGCATGTCGAGGAAAGAAGGTGGACGTGATACAGGTCTGCGCCACCCACGAGTCAGACACTTGGATAACACAGTACAAGCGGTGCTTGGCAGATGGTCTCCTCCCGCTAGATCCAACAGAAGCTAGAAAGGTAAAGAAAAATTCCAGCAAGTATACATTGATTGATGGCGATCTGTACAGGTTTGGATTCACTCACCCACTCCTGGAATGTATACACGGCGAGAAGTGCACGAGGATTATGGCAGAGCTCCACGACGGAATATGTGGAAGTCACGTCGGGGGTCGAGCTCTGGCCGCGAGGACTCTCCGTGCAGGCTACTATTGGCCATCCATGAGAGAAGATTGCAAGAAGTACGCCCAGTGCTGCAAACAATGCCAGCAGCACGCCGATTGGCACAAGGTGCCTCCCGAGGAGTTGAAGTCGATCTATAGCCCTTGGCCGTTTCATACTTGGGGAATCGACATCCTGGGACCTTTTCCACTGGCGATCAGGCAGATGAAGTACTTGGTGGTTGCGATTGAGTATTTCACCAAGTGGATTGAAGCAGAACCAGTAGCCCAGATCACCGCGCACAAGATCGAAGGCTTTGTATGGAAGAATATTGTGTGCCGGTTTGGAGTGCCTAAGCGCCTGGTATCAGATAATGGGACTCAGTTTGCGAGCCACCTGTTGAAGAAGCTTTGCGAAGAGGTCGGAATTCAGCAAGTGTTTGCATCCGTCGAGCACCCTCAGACTAATGGCCAGGTGGAATCAGCTAACCGAGTGTTGCTGAGAGGTTTGAAGAGGAGGCTCGAGAAAGCCAAGGGGAGTTGGGCTGAGGAGGTACCCCGAATAGTTTGGGCGTACCACACCACCGAGCAGTCAGGAATCCATGAGACCCCGTTTAGCTTGGTCTATGGGTGTGATGCCATGATTCCAGTCGAGATTCAGGAGAGCTCGCCGAGATTCCAGAACTTTGTAGAGGAAGACTCGAATGAAGAGAGAAGACTGAACCTGGATCTGCTGGACGAAGTCAGGGAGGAGGCAAGGCTGAAGGCTGAGGCGGTGAAGAGAAGGGTCGAGCGAAGGTACAACTCAAAGGTGATGCCAAGGCAGTTTAGAGAAGGCAATCTGGTGATGAGAAAGGCCCACCAGTACGAGATGGAGAATAAGCTATCACCCAAGTGGACTGGACCGTTCAGAATAACCGAGGCACTCGGGAACGGAGCCTATCGCTTGGAGACGTTGGAAGGGGGGGCGATCCCTCGTACCTGGAACGCCACACACCTGAAGTTGTACTATAGCTAAGAGCTTTGTAAGTAAAGACAAACACAAGTATTACATTGCAATGTCTCTGTTAAAACAGTTTTAAGGGGGCACTCTTTTTTCCCTAAGGAGGGTTTTTAATGAGGCCACCCAATAAAAGAAGAGTTTTCGAAGTATAAGGTGTTTTCAGATCGCATATGTGTTATTTCCAAAAGTTTCGAAGAAAGACCTTGTCATTCGTACATGATTTGAGGCACGAAAAGATATGTCGCGTGTTTTCTGAAGTTTTAAAGTCCTCATCGTTTTTCGGCGATTAGAGGCACCAGTTAAGTTTTTAAGTCCTCATCGTTTTTCGGCGATTAGAGGCACCAGTTAAGTTTTTAAAGTCCTCATCGTTTTTCGGCGATTAGAGGCACCAGTTAAATTTTTAAAGTCCTCATCGTTTTTCGGCGATCGGAGGCACCAGATGGAAGACCTCAACGCCCTCGCGCGTTTTGAGGCAAGTTAAAGACCTCCTCGCCGTTGTGCGGGCGCAGGCGAGAAAGGTCCTCAGTGCATCCAGGGGGGAGGAGATGTACGCCCTGGGCAAGTTGAGGCACCGGATAAAGTCCTTATCGCCGTTGTGCGAACTAAGGCCCATCAAAGACCTCCTCGCCGTCGAAGCGAGTGCAGGCGTGAGAAAGAAAAGGTCCTCAGTGCATCCAGGGGGGAGGAGATGTACACCCTGGGCAAGTTGAGGCACCTGACAAAGTCCTTCTCGCCGTCGAGCGAGTTAAGGCCGTTTAAAGTCCTTCTCGCCGATGAGCGAGTTCAGGCGAGTAAAAGTCCTTCTCGCCGATGAGCGAGTTCAGGCGAGTTAAAAGACCTTCTCGCCTGTGCGCGAGTATAGGCAAGATAAAATCCTTCTCGTCTTGAACGAGTTCAGGTATGGCGAAGAGGGTGGAAGAAGCTTGAAAGGTGGCTAAGGTAGGTTCGAAGAGAACGCCTAGCCAGCTAGTCTTTAGCTCTGAGGTTCAGGGGAGGTAAAGGAAGGTCCCAAAGGGCATTTCTGCCTCAGATAAAGAGATGACTGCCAAAGCCTGAGGCTAAGGAAAGCTGGTGTTGCCAAGAGGTCTAGGTGATCGCGAAAGTTCAAACACGGCGAGAAGGCTGAAAGACTTGTTTGATAAAGCGGGTCAAGTGGGACGTTGTTTGAACCAATGATTGAATCACAGTTCATTGCTTGGAACTTTTCTTACGATCAGGTTAGTGCCTCAGGGGTACAAGTTGTTTAAAGCGATTATTGCTTAAGTTCGAATCAGCTCGAAGAAGTTACGCCAAAGGTCATGTTCGCAAAATCGCTAAGTTAAGCGTAGCAGAGTTAGGCATACAAAGAAAGTAAAGCGCTCAAGAGAAGTCAGAAGACATATCCAAATTTCGCTATTGAAATAAGTAGCTGTTCAAAATACATGTGCAAGAGTTTTTACAAGATAAATACAAGTGAATTCATAAAGAGGCAGATGGGGTAGAGTTGGTTGAGCCTTCGGCGGGAACGACCTTCCCATCTACCACTTCGTTGTCTAACGACACCATGCTAAGGTCAAGATCAGGGAAGAGGCATGCAAACTGTTCTCGAGCGGCATCAAACCCAGCAACCAGAATCTGAGCAGAGCTTAGCTTAAGTTCTTCGATTTGCTTCTGAAATCCTTCAACCTGCTGCTTAAGCTCCTTGTTCTGCTGCTCCAGCTCTTCGACCTGTTTTTGGAGTTGTTTGTTGGTCTCTTGAGCTTGAAGAAGGTCGTCAGCCACCTTCTTAGATTCTGTTTGAGCCTGGGCCAACTCGGCAACCATCTTCACCTTCTCTTTGTTTGCCTCGGAGAGATCAGCCATGGCGTCGTCTCTTGCTTTCTCTACTTGCCCAAGTAGCTTCTCACGGTCGATCGACCTTTGCTCCAGCTTCTGTACCTTGTCGGCATTGGCTTGAATTTGAGCCTCCAGGTTGCTCGCCTTGGTACGCAGAGGCACGATTCGGCTTTCGAGTTCGACCTTTTCTTGGGCAAGTTCATGGACTTTGCGGCGAAGGTCAACAGCTTCCTTGCGCGCAAGCCTAAGCTCGGTGTTTAGGGCATCCTCCACTCGAGAATGTTCCATTTCCGCGAGCGTTAGGCTGAATGACACCTTCTCCACCTCGACCTTCATTGTGCTGTTCTCGGTCTTGAGGTTGTAGATGTCATCCTGTAGCCGCCTGGTGGAGCTCTCCACAGCTCTCGTTATGATTGATGGGATATCCTCTGCAATGGTTTTGAGCTTAGCAGTCAGAGGTTCCCACATCCTCGTGACCTCGAGAGAAAGATTTGCAGCTTGGAGAGGCGCCAGGGGGGCTTGTTGAGGGTTCTCGTCGCCGCCTTCCTTAGCAATATTTTCGGTGTTTGCTTCTTGGCGCGGCGACGCAATCGGGGACTCGGTGATTAGGATTGGAGAGGTGTGAGCGGCCTCATCCCCGATTGGAACGACTCCTGCAGCTGAGGTGTTGGAAGGAGGGCCCCCTCCTACTGATATATGTGGAGTGGAGGCGCTCGGGGGGTCCTCTAAGAAGTTTGGCTCTTGGGCCTCAGTTGCAGGCGGCGCAGTGGCCAATGGGACTGCTTGGACTGGTGGTGAAGGGGCTCGTGGCGTTGGCGATGAGGGAGGAGGGGCAGGTGTTGACGGTGGTGTTGAAGCTGGAAGAGGGGGTGGGGCAGGTGGAGAGGGTGGTGCCACCCTTTTCCTCTTTGTAACGAGGCCATCCTCAGTGACCTCGTCGTCCTCTTCCTCATCCTCTTGGACAACTTGGGGGGCCTTCCGCTTTGGCCTCTTAAGGACCAGTTTCTTTCGTTGGGCGGGCGCCTTAGGCGGTGATCGCCCCTGGATGATGGCCTTCTCGACCGCTGAGTTGGGAACCGTCTGGGAGCCGGTCGCCAACCCATGATTGCGGGCGAGCGCCTTTAAATCGGCGAGCATGTTCTTACCCAACATGGTGTCTGCATGAAATGAAAGTGCGTAAGTTAGCTCAAAGGAGAAAGGGGTAAGTATACAAGACAATAAGACAGCAAAGCAGGCATATGCAGAAAAGATAAAACCAAAGTCTTGTGTGTATTGCACAAGACGCCCAGAAACAATATCGGAAGCAATGACAAGACAAAGATGTAGCGTCCTAACCTATTTGAAATTCCAACTGGTCCTCAAAGAACTCGAAGGAAATCAGGGTGGGGGTCAAGAATGTTATGTGGGCATCCGCCACCCTCTTCCAGAAGAGACAAAGGTCTCTGTCCAAAGCTCCCATGCTATCAGGACTTCTAGGCCTCCTGAAGCAGCTCTTGGACTCTTTTTTCCCCTTGTCCACCCAGTACAAGGGGAAACCGTCGAGAAGGGAAGGGTCTTTGTCGTTTGCGCGGACCTGGATGAACTTCCCCTTCCAATCCTTATACGACTGCTGGAAGATGGTGAAGATGGATCTCCCAGCAATGGCGTTCAGACTGACCCACAGGCGATCGCCTGGGTGTTTGGCCTCAAACAGAAACAAAAATACGTCCACTGACGCAGGCAACCCCAGGTGGGCGCACGTTACCTCAAAAGCTCGGACGAACGCCCAGCTGTTGGGGTGAAGCTGGGCGGCAGCGATATTGAGCTCGGTTAAGAGTTCCCTCTCAAATCGAGTGAGAGGGAACCTGAGTTTAACTTTCTTGAAGAGAGTGGTGTAGACGAAGCAGAAGGGCCCGTCGGCGCTCACTTTATCATCTACGCACACTGGCAGGGTGGCTGGGCAAGGCAGCACCATCATTCTCTCATCGTGCTCCTTGTGGAATGATTGGTGGGCCTCGTCCCCATTGGTCAATCGCAGAACCGCTCCCGCGGTGTTCACCGACGACGTTTCCTTTAAGAGGGTTGAGTTAGCCCATGAGTATAACTTCTTGAAGTCTGGCAGTGGGGTGGGGGCTCCTCCAGCGTTTGGTGGAGTCGCCTGGGCCAGAGTGGTTTGAGAAGACGCGGGCCTCACAGCCTGCGATGAGGGAGCACCACGAACTTGCGAAGAGTCGTGTGCTTGTGAAGGGGGGTTTCGCGCTGACGGAGGGGGGTTCGGGGTGATCTTCGTGCGAGTCATGGTACCAACTGCAAACGAAGGAGGAAGGAAAAATGATCAGGAGGGTTACGAAGGCTGACTCAATCATGAATGGAAGGTGAAAGACGAACGAATGTGAGTTCGTTGCGACAATCGGCAAAGCCCTAAGTCACGCAGAAGGAGAAATGGAAAAACAGCCCACAACGTATGCACCAGACAGTTATAGGATGATGCAAATCGGTGAAAATGCAAGAAAACCCAGCAGATGAAGGAAAGTAGTTACCTTTCGATGATCGGGAGAATGTTAAGGGGAGTTGGTGATCTAGAGCGTCGAGGAACGTCGAGAGCTTTCGCAGAAGAGAAGGAGAGTGTATGCAAGTGTGAAGAAAGTGATGGAACAGTAGGAGCGTAAGGGGTTTAAGGGTTTTCGAACGGTTTGGGGAAGCGCTAACGACAGATGAAGATGGCCGTTGATGAGAGCCACGTGTCGAATGATGCGCGAAGAGTTTGGTGGAGCGTCAGAGCAGCAGAAAGTACTACCGCTTGGAATTCTGCGCCCATGCCACGTAGACCGGTGTTAACGAAGGCTTTTTCAGTCTTTTCGCTAGACAAGTCTTCGCTTAAGACTGGGGGGCTTGTGTACCGCCCTGGTGGCCGGATGCGATGACGTGGCATCCTGTTACAGTGTAGGCGTGTTGACAAGGCGCCAGGTTGACAGTTGAGAAGGAAGTCAGGAGGCACGTGTAGTCGCCCATAGTTAAGTTGGCGTGTTCCGATCTCTAGCTTACCAGAATAGGCGATCGCCAGGTTGAGGACGAAGTCGCCAGATGCAGACTCAGACGACCAGGCAGTCGGAGATCGCCAGAACAAGCACATCGCCGAAGTTAAAGGAAAAGCAGATTATGAAGGCGGCCGGCGAGACCACAGGGAAGGTGTATGAAGGCCCTACCTCGCCAGTTTCAGTAGGGATCGCACTCCTGAGTTAGCTATGCACTGGGCAGCACCATGCATAGGTAACTTAGCCAAAATGAGAGTAGAAGTAGCACCAAGTCAGGGAGCCTCCAGATGATGGCACGTGTACGGTTGGATACGAGCCACGTGTCCAAGTCAGTAACTGCCAGGAGAGAGAAAATCACCAGGTATATAAGAGTTCCTAACAGATTTCCTAAGGTACGCACGTTCAGTTCATACACTTTACGCTTGCGAGAGACAGAGCTGTTTGTGAGAGAGATTTGCACGGTTCCAGTTCTTAGTATTTGGTGATACCGCCACTGACTTGAGCGTCGGAGTGCGATCGGCCGCAGCGGCGCCGTATCGTTTCTTTGCAGGTTCTTGAGATAGATCCAGAGGAGGAACGGAAGTGAGAAGCGGCGCGCACGTCGATCCTTTGACGAGGCATTCTCCAGCGCTCCGGTCAACAGGCAGGATCATCAGTTATTTGGGTTTTGCTTTATTTTCCTGTTTAGGTTTTTTATTTATTTTATTTTTCAATTATTATTTTTTTGTTTTATTTTCTTAGTTTGTTTTATTTGCTTATTTTGTATTTTGAATAACTTTGTTATTTTTGCTACTTTTTTAGTTTTATGTCTTGAATTATTTTCATTTAATAAATTTCATTTTTATTTTAATTGTTGAGTAATTTTCTAGTTTTATTTTTCTCAAATAAAAAAGAACTAGAATATTAATTTTGAATTGTGAAAAAAAAATTGTGTTTAAATATTAAATAGTGAGACGAACTATACACATGTTAGAAAAGAAAATATGATTGAATCCCTATTTAAATGTAGTTGAAATTGTGATACATGAAAATTTAACAGGATGATTGTTTAGGACAGAGAATGACAAAACAAAAAGGAATGAGGCCAATTAAACCAATGAGTGTGTGAACCTTAAATAGTTTTGAGAATTTTACTAATGAAGTGACAATTGTGCTTGCTTTATTTTTATTTTTGTTACATCATAAAAGAGCATGAAGATGATTGAGGCATTTGCGTTAAATAGGTACCCAGGGCCAAATAGCCAATCTTTATCTTATTAGAATTACCTTTTTTAACCCTTTAAGCCAAGAATTTTTGTTATTATTGCACTCTAAACCTTTAATGTTATATTTTTCTACCCTTTGGCATGTTTAAGGAAGGAGAACATAGATGCAATAAATATAGAAAAGGGAATGGTTGGTTATAAATTTTGAAAGCTAAAAAAGTTGAAAATAGGAAGAATTTACTCCTATTAACGAGAAAAAAAAAAGAAAAAGAAAAATAAAAAGAAAGAGAAAAAAAAATCATGTTGAAAATCATGAAAAGATAGAAAGAAAATGAGGAAAAGTGTGAAGTCAAAAGAAAATGGTGATTAGATAACACATATGTGTTATATTTGGATTGTAGGTATGTTCTTCTTCTTTAAGATGCACATTTTGTTATCTGAAAAACCTAATATTTTTTTTTGGAAATCCAACCTTATTACAACCCTGGAAAAGACCTCGAGAATCATGTTTCTAATATGTTTGTGAGTTGAAGATGAAATGAAGAGCAAGTGTGATTTGTTATGATTCAGTGAAAATAGAAAAAAACACTTACCTGTGAGCATATGAGAAGAAATTCCTTGATGAATTGTCATTTATTTGTTTTGATTTTATCTGGGAAGTTGATTGTGTCTATATTTTTCTATATTTGAATTTGGAAGCATCATAAGTTTCTAATTTGATCTGTTGTCTAGTGAATTTAACTGTTTTGATATTTAGATTCAAATAAATTCCTTTACTTTGCTTGAGGACAAACAAGATTCTAATTTGGGGAGAGTTGATAAGTGTCTAATTTAAGTAATATTTCATATTAAAATATAGGCACTTATGAGTATTAATTGCTAAAATACATATAAAATAATTCCTAATTTATAAATTTATACCTTTTTACATATTTTATGATCTTAATTTGAATAAGAGCATTTTATTCCCAAATTTCGTGTTAATTTCAGGTTTTTAGGGAATAATGGAGATGATTAGGCTAAAAGGAATAATATAAGCTATATGGAGAAAGCTAGAAGGCCCGGAACGCACAAAAAGCGCAAAAAAATCCAACTCAGCAGCGGACCCATTCTCACTTGAGCGAGAATGCTTCGGGAACAACAACAAAATCGACACCTTTCTCGCTTGAGCGAGCTACATCTCTCTTGAGAAAGAAAACGTCACAAGCATTGGTCCATTTTATGTTTTAATCAACAAGCCCATCAATGTGATGCAGGAAGCCACCTAACCCTAGTAAATTAGGTTAAATAAGGGGTTTGAGGTTCGACCCTAATGTGCCAGATTGAGAGGAAAACACCATTGAGTGATTGGTAATCCAATTGGGAGAATAGAAGGAGTAGGAAACATTAGAGGAGGAATCCGTCAAGGGTAAACATTTTGGATCTTCTTTTCATGTCATCCTTGCGTGTAATAGTCATCATGAATGGATAATTCTATCCTTTGAGATTGGGAGTAATCTGTTCGAACTCTCATGTATTGAGGTGATATTTAAATATGATATAATATTATGTTATTGATTGATTATTAGTATTGTTGTTTTGTTTCTAATTCTTGATCATAGAATCTTAAATCTAAGTGGAAAGTATTTTTTATGGTTTTGACCTAAAAAATAATACTTAACATATTTGAGTGCTAGGAATTGACTTGAAATGTTAATTGTTATTATCGTTTAAGCGTGACTCTATGATGTTTTTATAAATATGCGAGGAATCGATATTTAGGAAGCATCTTAATAATTTTATATGTGAGGAATCGTTTTAAATGAATTTTCTATGGGCATCAATATCAATCAAAGAACATAATGTTACCATGCTAATCAAAATACATAAGAGTGAGAAAGATGAAACCTAATCCCTATTTTTTCAACTTGAAGCAACCAATTCTTTGTTTTGTTTTCTGATTAATCATTGTCAACACAACCACTTTCAACACACTTTTTTTTATTGTTTTGTTTTATATTTAGTTAACATTTTACTTTATTATTCAACTATTTCTTGTGGCATTGATATTCGTCCTTAGGGACACATTATTACTTCTGACGACGCAATGCACTTGCCGTAAGAAGTCATCAGTGTGCACCATACAAATAATGGGACATCAAACGTTTGAAAAAGGGCTCAGAAGACAATGAGTCTTATAGAATAATCTGTTGGGTCTATTTGTGTCTAAGTTCAAGAGGGGGGAGAGTGAATTGAGCTTATTAAATTTTCGCAAATAGAAACTGTTTTCCTGTAATCCTGAGAAAAAAAAAAGATTGATTTTATAAGAACAAATTTATTTTCTCATTACTTTTTCAACTCCATAACCTTAATAAGATTAGCTTGAAAAAGATAGTTTTTCCAGAATAGTGTAGGCTCTTTTACTACAACAAGATTTACACCCAGAAATTAAACCTTGAATCTTTAACAAGCAATCTTGAAGAGAATATGAATCTTGAAAAGAGTTAATTTAAAGATTTATTACTCTCTTTAAACAACCAAAACACAGATTCAGATATTTATAAACAATAAAGAACTTATTATTTGAAGAACAATATGAACAAGCCCAAAAAGAACATATTTAATTTTGATTCAACAGATTTATTTTCTGGCAGATTACAAAATTATGCAGAAAACGAGTGCAGGGATTGAGAAGAAAGATGAACACAGTTTATACTGGTTCACTCATCAAGAGTTGCATCCAATCTCACCTTACACCAAGGTGAAATCCACTAAACAGTTCAAATCAAATTACAAAACCTTGTGATTCTTGAATCGTTCAAGAACAAGGCACACACAATGCTGAAAAACTCTATTTCAATAGTAAGAACACTCCAAGAAACCCTATCAAGAAGTGTCTAACCAACTACCTTTACACAAGAATGATGAAGGAAACAAAGCACTTGAAAAGAAGATGCAAGAAACCTAAAACAACAACACTTTTCTACAGTTCAACAATGACAAAACCTCAACCTTTGACCAAGGCACACAATGAGCAAGCACACTTGAATTTCTTTAAGAGAAACTTTCAAGAAAACATTCAAAGCTTTTGTCTCTCAATGTAAACTCTTTGATCTGTGTTAAAAAACGTGATCACTATGTCTTCTTTTTATGTGCGATGTGCCTCTCTTTATATAGAAAACAGTTTATAACAGTTTTTCAAAAACAGTTGAAAGTTGTTATAAAAAGAACAGATTGAAGTTAAAATAAATGGATTATTTTTCTGAAATACACAAGATGATTTTAAAACCACTTCCAGCTCATCTTAATAGAAATAAAGGGCTGCAACAAACTATTTGGTGCCTTAACAAAATTTTGAAAAACATTAACCAATTCATAAACAAACCTATTGTTTTACAAATCAACAGATTTATTTTTGTGCAGTAACCTGATTTTGAGAAAACTTAAGGTAGTTGATAGAAGAGTTTCGAAAAACTTTGTGTGTTTGATCTTACCATCTTGGTTAAGGATATGAAGTAGGTCACGAAGCAAAAGGCCACCTTAAACTTACTCTAACCTACTATGACCACTAATAACATCATCACTAACTTCAAAGTAAACAATACAATTTTCTACATCAAACACACACACACACTAAGACTTGTTGAAAGGAAGCTTCATCCATCTTCAACTTAATGACTTTGGACTTCATATGACTTACTTCTATTCAACAAATTGAAGATCATTGTAGACTATACGAGTAGTCTTGAACCAAAAGAGAAACCTCTCCAATATGTCAACACCCTTCCTTCCATACCTTTTGTTGACATCAATTTTTATCCTTCTAATGCTCAATTATGCACAATGCTGATGAAATACTGATATCCTTTACTCACAACAAAGACATTCATAGTTGTATGATCCACTTCTCACATCATGATCTACCCTCAAAACACCACCCCTTTGTTAATGATGCTTAAAAAGGGGGAGAAATTTCAGGAAAATTGTCTTAAGAAAAGAAGACAAATGGAGAAAGAGCAAGGCAAACCCAAGCCTAAAAGAAGATGATACTCATCTAAGGGGGAGCCTCTAAGGAAAAGAAATGAGAGTTTTGGCCTCTAAGAGGAGAAAGAGAAGAACACGAAGAGGAGGAAACCTCTGTTCTAGTGATGAAGAATGAAGATGAAGATGTTGTAGATGTATTTAGAACACTTTAGCTTTCAAAGTAATTGTTTTCTAAGTCTCACACACACAGGTATTCATAAGACCAACACAACACCAAAATAAAATGAGTTAAAATATTTTTTAAAAGAGAAAAATGGTTTTAAAATGCTTTAGAGCAAAATAATCGATTACATTTTGATTTAATAAATTAAATTTTTCTTGATGAGGATTAAAACAAGATAATCAATTATCCTAGTAATAATCGATAAAAACAGAGAACAATTTTAATGTTTTTAGAATTCTCAACAAAATAATCAATTAAATACGCTTCGATATTAATTTTTGAACTAATTTAATTGATTAACACTTAATTTAACTTATTAAAGCAGAAGTTGATTTCAACAAATTTGCATAAAATAATTTATTAACACTTAATATAATCGATTAAATGCGTCAGAAGTTGTTTTCTATTATTGATATACAAATCTATAAGTAAAGCATTTGACTCTATATTCTAAAATTTTCTTGTACCCATTATTGTGTTACCAAGATTTGAAACAAGGTTTTGTTTTGTGCTTATTTTAAAAGTGCTTATGTTGGGAGAAAATGTGGTAAATTCTTTTTTTTTCTTTGACATTGTAACTCATTGTTCCAGTGTTATTTTTGTACTTGGTGATTAGAAGTTGATAATGTTTGACATTTCAATGATCCAACTTATGTGTTTGACGAAGTCTTGTGTTCTGCTGCCTTACAGGTCTATGTAGTCATGTTTTTTTATGCCTTGTGTCTGTGAGTTATATTTTGCTCTATGAGATGACGAATCCAAGAACAAATTTTTAATTGGTTAAAATCTTTTTCAACTTGTTTTTAACTATGAAAAGTTACAATTTTTCAATATGTTAGTTTTTAGATAAATTGATTGAAAATACTTAAGATTTGTAGCATTTTCTGAAATATGTTTTATATACTGAAAACCATGTTTTAATATGCTTTTTAAGAAGTGTTTTCAGTTTAAATTCTTTTCAAATGAGAAAAAATAGTTTTTATACAAGTTATATTCCTTTAAGTAAAATCAACAAGTTACTTCAAGTTTTTCAACAGATTGAATTTACTAAACTATACCATTTTAACAAATATGCATTGTTAATTCACTATAAAAAAAAGGGTTTGCAATGTATTAGAAAAGGTTACACATACACTTTAAAAGTTTTACGTCTGAGAAAGAGTTTTTGCGAATCAATTTTTTGAGAAATTATTTTTTGAAAAGTCTTTGAGGTTTCTTGGAGCAAAACGTTCATCAACTTGTTGAAACCAAGGATATTTCACTACTGTTATGAAATTAAGAGACACAATTGTGTTTCTTGTTTCATAATTCATGTTAATTTGTTCCAGTCTTTAGTGAATTGTTTTTTCTATATTGCATTGTTGGCCAAGATAGGGTTTCTTGGTGGTTAGTTATGCTGTAACAGGGTGTTGCAGTGTGTATTTTTGTTCTTGTTGTTAGAATATATGGCCTTAAACAAGAGGGGGGTGAATTGTTTAAAAGGGGTTTTTGAAAACTTTTTCAGCTTTAATGAAATAAATCCAGAACAGGAATCAAGTTAGCCAAGAACACAAACAATTATGCAGCAATATACAGAAAAACAATTGGTTGTTTCTTCGAAACAATCGGTTGTTTATATCAGTTAAACTTAAAACAGAATTAAAACGAGTTTAGGGTAAGGGAGAATCACACAAACAGCTTATACTGATTCACTCTTAAACCAAGAGCTACATCTAGTCCCTAGAATACCACTGGGTAATTCACTAAGCATTCAAACCATATTACAAAACACAAACCACCAAAGTAGTGTCATTGAACCCTTCAAGAAACACACTACCTTTGGCAAACCACACCAAGAGTATTGATCTTAAACACCTCAAGAACACACAATACTCTTTGGCAACACAACACCAGAAATACAGTAAGTTTAGAAAGGATTACACCTGATCACAGTAATATCTGAATTGAATACAATTGCAATCCTATTCCACTCTCTCTTGAAAATCCAAAGTTTGATGTGAATCTTGAAATCTTAGAATCAAATCTGTCAAATTGAATTTCTCAAAGTTGTTTCTTGCTTATTTGAAAACATAAACAAACCATTTATATTATCCAAAGATTGCTCAAAGCAATTAATGAAAAAGCGTATTCAGTTAGAAAACATTTAAAACAAATTCACCATTCAAAATTGAATTCTGTTAGGATTTTCAAAGAAACAATCGGTTGAAATCACGAAACAACTGATTGTTTTGGCTTGACAGTTAATTCAACCAAACCAAACACCTTTCAACCTTTTCCAAAAACTCCTAAGAGTAAACAACCGATTGATTCGACAAAACAACAGGTTGTTTTTCACTTAGTTGGAAAAACACTTAATTGCAAAAAAGGTTGTGTACCGCCCTGGTAGTCGGAAGTGATGACGTGGCATCAAGCTACAGTGTAGGCGTGTTGACAAGGCGTCAGGTTTGCAGAAGGGAAGGAAGTCGGGGGGCTCGTGTAGTCGCCAGTTATTAAATTGGCGTGTTCCGATCTCCAGCATACCAGGACCGGCGATCGCCCAGTTGAAGATGAAGTCGCCAGATGTAAACTCAGGCGACCAAGTGATTGGAGATCGCCAGAGCAAGCACATCGCCGAAGATGAAGGTGGTGCAGATTATGAAGGCGGCCGGCGAGACCACAGGGAAGGTGTACGAAGGCACCCTAACTCGCCAATTCTAGTAGAGATCGCGCTCCCAAGTTAGCTATGCGCTGGGCAGTATCATGCATAAGTAACTTAGCCAAAAGAGAGTCAGAAGCAGCGCCCAAGTCAAGGAGGCTCCAGATGATGGCACGTGTACAGCTGGATGCGAGCCACGTGTCCAAGTCTGTAACTGCCAGGAGAGAGAAAGTGACCAGGTATTTAAGGGTTCCTCAACGAACTTTTAAGGTACGCACGTTCAGATTATACTCTTTACGCTTGCGAGTTCTTGAGCATACTGTGAGAGAGAACATTGCACGGTTCCTTGAGAGTTCTAGAGTGTTCTTGCTCTTAGTATTTGGTGGTTCGGTCACTGACTTGGGCGTTGGAGTGCGATCGGCCGCAGCGGCGCCGCACTGTTCTTTTGCAGGTTCTTGAGGTGGATCTTTAAGAAGGATGGAGGTTTGAAGCGGTGCACACGTCGATCCAAGTTTGACGAGGCAGGTTCCAACGTTCTCGTCAACAGGCAGGATCATCAGGCGCCCACCGTGGGGCCGTGTAAAACTTGTTCCCATCCGCAGCGTGAGTTCTTGGAGGTTTTCGTAATTTTCTGTGTGGTTGTGTGCTGGTGCAACCGTAGTTCGCTGTTCATCTAGTTTTTTTCGGTGTTTTCACGTTTTCCACCGTTCGTTTGAGGTTTTGTTCGGTGAGGTGAAGTTCTCTGCGGATTGCGCGAGTTTTTGTTCGGTGAAGATTTGAGTTCTTTGGTTCGTTTGGTTTTCCGTGGAAAAAGCGGTGGTTTCTGGTGGAGTTGCAGGTTTCTGTGGAGGTTTTCTGTGTTCTTGAGTTTCTTGAGGTGTTTCACGCAGGTCTGACCGATTGGTCGCTGAGTTGATCGTCGCTGAAGGAAGTGTTGTTCGTTGCATTCCGTGATTCGTCAAATTTCATGAGAAAAATGAGAAGCAATCGTTCAAGTCCAGTTGCGCCCGTCGCTGCTGAAGGCGCCGCCGCCATGACCATGGCGCAGATGGTAGAGATTATGCGCTCGTTGCAGGCAACTGTGGAAGCCTCGCGCATAGAACAGGTGAGAATGCATGAGGACCTGGCCGCCTCTCGGGCCAGGAATGATGAGCTTAGCAAGGTGACTGAGGAGCTGCGTCAAGCTCTTCAGGAGCAGCAAGGGCGTCCTATTGCTGAAGAGGTCGCGCCGTCGTCGCCACCTCGTGTCTTCCCTATGCCTTTCGCCTAGGCGATTACTGACACGCCTATTCCTACGAGTGTGGTACCTGTCAAGGCTGTTTTTACCGGCGTGGAGGATCCAGAGGCTCATCTCACCACGTTCGATACGCAGATGATGCTGTCAGGGGGATCAGACGCCGTGTACTGCAAGATGTTCGTGAGCACACTCCAGGGAACGGCGTTGGAGTGGTTTGTGAGCCTGCCTAACGGTCACATTACCAATTTCCAGCAGTTCTCAAAGATTTTTGTCGAGCAGTACATCGTGAATAAGGCACCGCCCAGGGTGTCTTATGATTTGTTTGATATAAGGCAATATCAGGGAGAGTCCCTCAGGGACTACTTAAATCGTTTTGGAGCGCAGATGGTCAGATCGCCGGCCAAGGATGAGGAAATGCTGGTCTATGCATTTAAGAAGGGCGTGCTGCCGGGACCATTCTGCGAGGCGTTGATCAGGGCTCACCCCGCCACGTTTGCTGAGGTTAGGCGACTTGCGGTGGCCCACATCGCCGACGAGAGTGAAGTCGCCGAGAAGAGAGGAAGCGTGGCTCCCACTAGGCCACGCGCCTAGACCAGGATCCAGCCACAGAGGGTGCTGGAGACAGCGGCGGCCAGAAGGGATCAGAGGACTCGCCATCCTTATGATCCAAGGAAGAACAAGGGTAGGGGCCAAGGACGCCAGCAACCAGCACGCCGGGAATACAATCGCCCGCCTAAGCACAAGTTTGTCATGGGATTGGCGGACCTGATCGCCATTCCCAATATATCCGCTAGGTTGAAGGCGCCAGAAAAGGTGGGCGACAAGGTGCTGGGACCAAAGCCAGACGCCTGGTGTGAGTTTCACCAGGGCTTTGGCCATACAGTTGATTCGTGCTTGGCTTTAGGATACCAGCTCGACGATCTGGTTAAGAGCGGGTTCCTAAATGACTATTTGCTGGATAGAAGGATGGGGGGCGCGTCGAGCTCCCAACCAGCAGGTGCTGAGGCTCAACAGCACGAGATGCCTACGCACGGGGAAATCCACACCATTGCAGGGGGTTTCTCAAGAGGTGGATGCACCGCATCACAGAGGAAGAGGTACGCGAGGTCTGTGATGACGGTGGATATGTTTGAAAACCACTCGCCGGAAGTGGATATTACATTCACCAAGCAAGATCTTCGGGATGTTGTGCCTCATGACAACGATCCCATAGTGATTTCGCTGATCACAGCAGGAAAGAAAGGTCCACAGGGTGCTGGTGGACCAAGGAAGCTCGGCAGACGTGATGTTTTGGCCGACTTTCACGCAGTTGGAGCTGCCCCTTGACCAGCTGAGGCCCTATGGAGGGTGTTTGTATGGTTTCGCTGATGACCAGGTGGAGGTCAGGGGGTACATAGAATTGAGAACAACGTTTACAGATGTGGCGGGTTCAAGAACGGAGAAAATCAAATACCTTGTTGTAAACGCTCCTTCAGCATACAACATCCTGTTGGGAAGACCCACGCTCAACAGGATAGGTGCCATACCGTCGACCCGGCACATGAAGGTGAAGTTGCCGTCTATGGAGGGGGTGATGATCACCATCAAATCCGATCAGAAAGAAGCGAAGAAGTGCTATGAGAATAGCCTGAAAAACAAGAGATCGGTGAGTTACGTAACGACCACCCCGCCTCCTGGTGTGAAGCCCAGATCGACGGTAACAGAAGAGACCGCCGGAAGGGACGTGGAGATGGTGGACGCTGAGCTGGGGGAGGGGAACGCTGGTCTGGAGGAGGAAGAGGCAAGGAATCGCCCTGAGGAAGCGAGAGAGCTGGGAATCGCCAGGGCGGTGATCGCTAGAGAAACCAGACCAAAACCCGTCGAGCAGTGGCTTGAGAGAGAAATCGGGGGAAAGATCTTCAAGCTGGGAAGATCTCTGGAGGTCGAGCTCCAGGACCAGATTGCTGAGGTGATAGAACGGCATCTGGATGCCTTTGCATGGTCCGCTTCGGACATGCCCGGGATCGATCCCGACTTCTTGTGCCATCATCTGGCGATGGACAACTTGGTGAGACCAGTGCGACAAAGAAGAAGAAAGTTCAACGAGGAGAGGAGGCAGGCGATCAGGGACGAAACACAGAAACTCCTCGCAGCAGGCCACATCAGGGAAGTTCAGTACCCTGAATGGCTAGCGAATGTCGTGCTGGTGAAGAAGAGTAATGGGAAATGGCACATGTGCGTCGATTTCACTGATCTGAACAAGGCTTGCCCAAAGGATTCATATCCTTTACCAAGCATAGATGCCCTGGTGGATAGTGCTGCAGGGTGTAAGTTGTTGAGCTTCTTGGATGCCTTCTCGGGGTATAACCAGATCAAGATGCATCCCATGGATGAAGAGAAGACTGCCTTCATGACGGAGAAATCGTGCTACTGCTACAAGGTGATGCCGTTTGGGCTGAAGAACGCAGGGGCCACATACCAGAGGTTGATGGATCGAGTACTTGCACCGATGCTGGGAAGGAATGTGCAAGCGTACGTCGACGACATGGTCGTGACCTCGCCAGAAAAAAGCAAGCACGTTGCAGACTTGGAAGAATTGTTCACGACGATCGCCAAGTTCAGACTGAAGCTCAATCCATAGAAATGTATCTTTGGCGTGGAGGCTGGAAAATTCCTGGGATTTCTCTTGACTGAAAGAGGAATAGAAGCCAACCCGGATAAGTGTGCCGCCATCTTGGCGATGAGGAGCCCAGCTATGGTGAAGGAGGTTCAACAGTTAACAGGTCGGATGGCAGCCCTGTCTCGCTTCGTGTCAGCTAGCGGAGAAAAGGGTCATCCCTATTTTCAGTGCTTAAGGCGCAATAACAAGTTTGCTTGGACGAAGGAGTGCGAGGAAGCCTTCGTCAAGCTAAAGGAGTATCTGGCGAGCCCGCCGGTTTTGTGTAAACCGCTGGTGGGAACCCCTCTCAGGTTGTATTTTGCTGTAACTGAGAGGGCGGTGAGTGCGGTGCTCGCCCAGGATCAAGATCAGGCTCAGAAGCCTATTTATTTTGTTAGTAAGGTGCTGCAGGGCCCCGAAACGAGATATCAGGCCCTGGAAAAGGCAGCGCTGGCTGTGGTATTCTCGGCGAGGAGGTTGCGCCACTATTTCCATAGCTTCACCATACTGGTGATGACTGACCTGCCCATCCAGAAGGTCTTGAAGAAGCCTGACGTTGCGGGAAGGATGGTGAAGTGGGCAGTAGAATTGTCAGAGTTTGATATTAAGTATGAGCCCCGAGGCCCGATCAAGGGGCAAATCTTTGCAGATTTCGTGGTCGAGCTCTCATCCGAGGCGACACGAGTTGAAGGGGACGACTTCCGCTGGGTGCTTTCAGTGGATGGATCGTCGAACCAGCAGGGTAGCGGTGCTGGAGTCATTTTGGAAGGACCCAACGACGTGCTAATCGAACAATCTTTGAGGTTTGCCTTCAAAGCCAGCAACAATCAAGCAGAATATGAGGCGCTGATCGCCGGGATCTTGCTGGCAAAAGAGATGGGAGCGAGGGTGTTGATGGCTAAGAGTGACTCGCTGCTAGTCACAGGGCAAGTAACAGGCGAGTTCCAGGCTAAAGATCCACAAATGGCGGCTTACCTGGAGTATGTGCAGGAATTGAAGAGTTCCTTTGCCTCCTTTGAAGTAGTGCATGTGCCCAGAGAGCAGAATGCCTGAGCTGACTTGCTAGCTAAGCTCGCCAGTTCAGGAAAGGGGGGTAGGCAGAGGACGGTGATTCAAGAAACTCTGAAGACGCCGAGAGCATTTGTAGCAGATCACCTGGTTCTTCAGATAAGCAAGTCGACGGAGAAAGCAGCGAGAAGTCATAAGTCCCTGACGCAAGAAACTTTGAGATCGCCGAGAATTGGAGCATGTCGAGGAGAGAAGGTGAACATGACGCAGGTCTGCGCTATCCATGAGCCAGACACCTGGATAACACAGTACAAGCGGTGCCTGGCAGATGGCCTTCTCCCGCTGGATCCGACAGAGGCTAGGAAGATAAAGAAAAATTCTAGCAAGTACACAATGATTGATGGCGAGTTGTACAGGTTTGGGTTCACTCACCCACTCCTGGAATGTGTCTATGGTGAGAAATGCACGAGGATTATGGCAGAGCTCCATGAAGGTATATGCGGAAGCCACGTCGGGGGTCGAGCTCTGGCCGCAAGGACCCTCCGTGCAGGTTACTACTGGCCAACGATGAGAGAAGACTGCAAGAAGTATGCACAGTGTTGCAAGCAATGCCAACAGCACGCCGATTGGCACAAGGCGCCTCCCGAGGAGTTGAAGTCGATCTACAGTCCTTGGCCGTTTCATACGTGGAGAATCGACATCCTGGGACCTTTCCCGCTGGCGATCAGGCAGATGAAGTACTTGGTGGTGGCGATTGAGTATTTCACCAAGTGGATCGAAGCAGAACCAGTGGCCCAGATCACCGCACACAAGATCGAAGGTTTCGTGTGGAAGAACATTGTATGCCGGTTTGGTGTGCCCAAGCGCCTGGTGTCGGACAACGGGACTCAGTTTGCAAGTCACCTGTTGAAGAAGCTGTGCGAAGGGGTGGGAATTCAACAAGTGTTTGCATCCGTCGAGCACCCTCAGACAAATGGTCAAGTAGAGTCAGCTAATCGGGTGTTGCTGAGAGGTTTGAAGAGAAGGCTGGAGAAAGCCAAAGGAAGCTGAGCTGAGGAGGTACCCCGTATAGTCTGGGCGTACCACACCACCGAACAGTCAGGAACCCATGAGACCCCGTTCAGCTTAGTCTATGAGTGTGATGCAATGATTCCAGTGGAGATTCAGGAGAGCTCGCCGAGATTCCAGAACTTCGTAGAGGAAGACTCGAATGAGGAGAGAAGGTTGAACCTGGATCTACTGGATGAGGTCAGGGAAGAGGCGAGATTGAAAGCTGAGGCGGTGAAGAGAAGGATTGAACGAAGATACAACTCGAAGGTGATGCCGAGATAGTTTAGAGAAGGCGACCTGGTGATGAGGAAAGCCCACCAGTACGAGATGGAGAATAAACTGTCGCCCAAGTGGACGGGGCCGTTCAGAATAACCGAGGCGCTCGGGAACGGCGCCTACCGCTTAGAGACATTGGAAGGAGGGGGGATTCCTCGCACTTGGAACGCCACGCACCTGAAGTTGTATTACAGTTAAGAAGCTTTGTAAGTAAAGACAAACACAAAGTTATATTACGATGTCTCTGTTAAAACAGTTTGAAGGGGGCACTCTTTTTTCCCTAAGGAGGGTTTTTAATGAGGCCACCCAATAAAAGAAGAGTTTTCGAAGTTCAAAGGTCTTTTGGATTGCGTGCTTGTTGTTTTTAGAAAGTTTTGAAGAAAGACCTTGTCACTTATATGTGACTTAAGGCAAGTTAAAGATATATTGCATGCTTTCTAAAAAGTTTTAAGTCCTCATCGTCTTTCGGCGATCGGAGGCATCAGTTAAAGTTTTAAGTCCTCATCGTTTTTCGGCGATCGGAGGCACCAGTTAAAAGACCTCAACGCCCTCGCGCGTCCTGAGGCGAGATAAAGACCTCCTCGCCGTCGAGCGAGTGCAGGCGAGGAAGAGTAAAAAGTCCTCAGTGTTTCTGGGGGCGAGAAGATGTAACCCCTGGGGCAATATAGAGGCACCAGTGAAAAGTCCTCAGTGTTTCTGGGGGCGAGAAGATGTAACCCCTGGGGCAATGTAGAGGCACCTGCAAAAGTCCTCAGTGTTTCTGGGGGGGAGGAGATGTAACCCCTGGGGCAATGTAGAGGCACAATTTAAAGACCTTCTCGCCTATGAGCGAGTTCAGGCGAGTTAAAGACCTTCTCGCCCATGAGCGAGTTCAGGCGAGTTAAAGACCTTCTCGCCGATGAGCGAGTTCAGGCAAGATAAAATCCTTCTCGTCTAGAACGAGTTCAGGTATGGTGTAAAGGGCGGAAGAAGTTTGGAAGGTGGCTAAGGTAGGTTCGAAGAGAGCGCCTAGCCACCCGGTCTTTTGTTCTGAAGTTCAGGAAGGTAGAGAAGGATCCGAAAGGCGCCTCTATCCCCAGATAAAAGAACAATGGCCAAGGTATGGAGCCAGAAAGAAGTTGATGTCGCCAAGAGTCTTTGGCGACCAGGAAACGTTCAAGCAATGGCGAGAAAGTTAAAGACCCGTTTTGATGAAGCAGATCGGGTGAAGCGATGTTTTAAGCCAGTAGTTGAGTTAAAGTTCGTTGCTTGAAGAGTGATTTTGCGCTAAGGTTCATTGCCTTAAGATTACAAGTTGTTAAAGTGATTATTATTTGAAGTCGAAGTGGTTCGAAGCAGTTATGTATATGCTCGCGCTTACAAAATCGCTAAGTTAATTTCTTGAAGAAAGTTGTGCAAAAAAAGTTAAAACAGCTAAAGAGGTTATAAGAAGGAATACCAAGACTTTGTCATTAAAGTAAATGTCAGTTCAAGAACACATGTACAAAAAAATATGAAGTTTATTACAATTATATGCAAAGAGAAAGCACAAAGGCAGCGGATGGAGGGAATTGATCAGTCTTCAGCGGGAACCACTTTCCCATCCACCACCTCGTTGTCAAGGGACACCATGCTAAGGTCCAGATCGGGGAACAAGCAGGCGAACTGTTCCCGTGCAGCCTCGAATCCAGCAGCCAGAATTTGGGCAGAACTCAGATTAAGTTCTTCAATCTGTTTCTTGAGTTCTTCAGTTTGCTCCTTCAGCCCCTTGTTCTGCTGCTCCAGCTCTTCGACTTGCTTCTTGAGTTTTTCGTTGATTTCTTGAGCTTGGAGAAGGTCTTCAGCAACCTTCTTGGATTCTGCTTGCACCTGGCCCAGTTCAGCAGCAATCTCCCCTTTTTCCTTGTTGGCTTCGGCAAGCTCAGCCATGGCGTCATCCCTCGCTTTCTCCACCTTTCCAAGGAAGACCTCTCGATCGGCTGACCTTTGCTCCAGTTTCTTCACCTTGGCGGCGTCAGTTTTTATTAAGGCCTCCAGGTCAGCCACTTTAACGCGATAGGGTACAATCTTGCTCTCCAGCTCGATCTTTTCTTGAGCCAAGAGTTGTACCTTATGACGGAGATCGGTGGCCTCCTTGCGCGCCACCCGGAGCTCGGTGCTCATTGCATCTTCTACTCGGGAGTGTTCAATTTCCGCGAGTGTCAGATTGTAGGACAACTTCTCCGCCTCGATCCTTATAGTGCTGTTCTCAGTTCGAAGGGCGTAGAGGTCGTCCTGGAGCTTCCTGGTGGAGCTCTCCACAGCTCTAGAGATAATGGTGGGGAAGTCTTCTGCCATCATCTTCAGTTTAGCAGAGAAAGGCTCTCAGATCCTCTTAACCTCAATAGAGAGACCTGCTTGTGGAGGCACCGGGTGGGCCTGTTGCTGGTTTTCGCCGCCACCTTCATGAGTTGGTTGCTCAGCAGGTGCTTCTTGGTGTGGTGGCGACGTCGGGGATTCGGTAATCAGAATCGGAGAGTTGTGGGCAACCTCATCCCCGATTGGTGCGATGTTGGCGGTTGAGGCATTTCAAGGAGGACCCCCTCCAGCTGATACAAAAGGCGTGGAGGCGCTTGGGGGGTCCTCCATGAAGTTTGGCTCGGGGGCCTCAACCGCAGGTGGCGCAGTTGCCAATGGAATGGCTTGGACTGGTGAGGCAGGAGCTGGTTGGGGTGGCGATGATGGAGGAGGAGCAGGCGTAGATGGCGGCGTTGATGTTGGAAGAGGGGGTGGTGCAGATGGTGAAGAAGGTGTCACCCTCTTCCTCTTCGTGACAAGGCCATCTTCAGTTGCCTCGTCGTCTTCCTCTTCCTCCTCATGGACTACCTGGGGTGCTTTCCTCTTGGGTTTCCTGAGGACAAGCTTCTTCCGCTGGTTGGCGGGTTGGACATCGGGAGGAGCTGGGCCCCTGGGTGGCGATCTGCCTTGAGCAGCGGCGATCTCCACCACAGAGTTTGGCACTGTTTGGGAACCCGATGCCAACCCGTGGGTTCGGGCGAGCGCCCTCAATTCAGCGAGCTTGCCCCGGCCCAACATATTATCTGCATATAGCAAAAATGCATGGGTTAGCCCAGAAAGAAAATGAATGCATAAGACAGTATGCAACAAAGCAGACAAATAGTGCAGAAAAATAAAACCAAAGTCTTGCGCACAACGCACAAGACGCCCAGAAAAAGTTAACAGAAGTAGTGTTAGAACAAGGACTTAGACGTTCTAACCTATGCGGATTTCGAGTTAGTCCTCGAAGAACTCGAAGCAGATGAGTGTGGTGGTGAGGAAGGTGATATTGGCATCTGCCACACTCTTCCAGAAGAAGCAGAGATCTCTGTCCAAAGCGCCCATGCTATCAGGACTTCTGGGTCTCCTGAAGCTGCTTTTGGACTCTTTGTTCCCCTTGTTTACCCAGTACAAGGGGAAACCGTCGAGCAAGGAAGCGTCCTTGTTGTTGGGGCGCACCTGGACGAACTTGCCCTTCCAGTCTTTATAGGATTGCTGGAAGATAGAGAGGATCGACCTCCCAGCAATCCCGTTCAAGCTAACCCACAGGCGATCTCCTGGGTGCTTGGCTTCAAAGAGAAATAAGAAGACATCCACAGATGCTGGCAACCCCAGATGGTCGCACATGACTTGGAACGCCCGCACAAACGCCCAGCTGTTGGGATGGAGCTGGGCGGCGGCGATGTTGAGCTCGGTGAGAAGCTCCCTCTCAAAACGAGTAAAGGGAAACCTGAGTTTCACCTTCTTGAACAAAGTTGTGTAAATAAAGCAGAAGGGCCCATCATTGTTCGCCTTGTCGTCGGCGCAAACTGGCATGTCGGGAGGGCAAGGTAGCACCGTCATCTTCTCGTCGTGCTCCTTGTGGAATGTTTGGTGAGGCTCATCCCCCTTCGTCAATCGCAGAACTGCCCCAGCAGTGTTCCCAAGTTAGCTATGCGCTGGGCAGTATCATGCATAAGTAACTTAGCCAAAAGAGAGTCAGAAGCAGCGCCCAAGTCAAGGAGGCTCCAGATGATGGCACGTGTACAGCTGGATGCGAGCCACGTGTCCAAGTCTGTAACTGCCAGGAGAGAGAAAGTGACCAGGTATTTAAGGGTTCCTCAACGAACTTTTAAGGTACGCATGTTCAGATTATACTCTTTACGCTTGCGAGTTCTTGAGCATACTGTGAGAGAGAACATTGCACGGTTCCTTGAGAGTTCTAGAGTGTTCTTGCTCTTAGTATTTGGTGGTTCGGTCACTGACTTGGGCGTTGGAGTGCGATCGGCCGCAGCGACGCCGCACTGTTCTTTTGCAGGTTCTTGAGGTGGATCTTTAAGAAGGACGGAGGTTTGAAGCGGTGCACACGTCGATCCAAGTTTGACGAGGCAGGTTCCAATGTTCTGGTCAACAGGCAGGATCAGGTTTTAATTCACATCAGTTTTAGATTACACAAAGGAGTGGATCACACTTTATTCTACCTAGATCCCACCCAAACACAACAACAACACCAACCTTTCATCAAACACCTTGGATTTGGATTCTTCAAAGCACTTGATTACACTTAATCAACACTTGTAGTCTTCAAGAACAGTTTGGTGTATATATTGTAAAAGAATTTCGGTTTTAGTGGAAATCACCTTGGTGTGAGGTAGAACTAGATGTAGCTCTTGAGAAAGGGTGAACCAATATAAGTTTTTGGTGTTATATGTTCTCACTTTTGTTTTACAAATTCTGTGCATAACAATTTGTTCTGATACAATCATTTAGTTGTTTTTCCAAAATAATATGTTGATTTAGTTTCTGCAAAGTTGTATTGATTTTCTATAATAACTAAATTTATTTAAATAATTGGTATTGATTGTTACACCGACTCTTGATATATTTTGCTATAATTTGTACCAGTTACTAGTTAATAAACTTGTTTGAAATTAAAAATACTTTAATAAAAATACATTGATATCAATACAATCAACTATTTTATGAAATAATTGATTGATTTTCTAAAATTTGTATTTGCTATATAAATTGTAAAATTCCTTTTTTCTTTATTCTTGTTGTATTTGTTGTTTTGTGTGTTAAAAAAGGCTTTAAAAAATTTCAATCCATTGGTTCTTGGTTGAACACATTTAAATCTTTCTAACGGTGTATCTTGCTTAAAATTTAATCTTTTTTTTTCTAAAATAGTCTGTTAAAAATTGTCACTGGATTTGAATCAAACAAATTGTTACAAAATTTTAAGTCAATTCACCCTCCTCTTGAACTTAACTTCCCTTTATTTCAACACATAAGATATGTACCTTTAAGTGTTAAGATTTTATAAGGGCTAATATTCTCTTGGTATCAAAGGTGTTTTGTATGTGCTCTTGAAATTGATCAGGACTTGATTCTTTCGTAATAACTTTTCAAGTTAGTGGAACCAACAATTCTAAGGTTTTCTTAAGACTGGATGTGGGATTGGAGCATTTGAACTAGTATAAGTCTCTTTATGCTTTCTTTTCTTGCTTATATTGTTTTAGTTTTGTTGCACCTAATTCTTGAATCAATTTTTGATTTCACTTATATTACATTATCAATTTTAAGTTTGAAAAGAATTTAAAGAAAATAAGTTTTTTTAGAAAAATTTTTAAAATCCAATTCACCCACCTCTTGGTTTAATAAAGTCATTCTCTTTTCCTTATAATTAGAACAAAAATACAACACCCTGTAATTTTGATAAGTGTTTAAACCAACAAGGCATGAAGTTGCATATGACAAGACGAAGATTACATAATACAAGTGCATCATTTATCAGATAACCAACCACAACATCTGACAGTTGAAAATTAAAGATCAGGCGATAAGTACAATTAAAGGTCAAACTGACACATTCATGAGGGATATTCCTGAAGCTTGATTCTGTATTACAAAAAATGTTTAATATGTTTACCCCCAAGGAAATCCATGTTAAACAACAATGTTTAAATGTTGGGATTAGAGAGAAAGTGGCAACATCCACAAGTTTCTTGACACAAGCTATTTTCAACTTTGGTTATTTGTCATGTCGATGTACACTTTTAGCCATTGTTTGGTGTAAAAGGTACCGAGGAAGATAAGTATTGTCAACTACTAGTGTGAAGAAGAAAAGAGAAATTAATGTTGCATATCATGCATTAAATGTTTTTCAACGACTAAGCTTGTCAAACTATAGGCAAAGAAGAAGAAGAAATGCAAAGCTTGTCAAGATCGAAAAAGGAAATGCAACAACTATTTTTTTATGGAGCCTATTTAAAGTCATTCTTCAAAGAAAAAAAAAGTACAAGAGTCATAATTTCCAAGTGTTAAAACTCTACTAAAAATTTCCTACTCCCTAAAAGCTTTGTACTAACACAATTTTTGTTCATTCATACAAACTAGTAGAAAGAGCTTAAATATTGTATACGTAGAAAGATGTTACCCTCTCTTGTGAGAAAAAATGATGATATGTTGATCGATGAAACTTTGTAATTCTCTTGAGCCAGTAGTGGCTAGTGAAAGAATACTTAGTAGTCATTTAAGATGAGTAAAATATACTTTATTGGGGTTAGCTAAGAGTGGCTACGAGCCCAAAGAATACTCATTGTTAGTTAGGAGGGGTTTGAGAAAATAGTATTCATTTGTACTTTGAAACAGTAGTATGCCTAATTGAACTTAACTGGTTGGTCAAGAACTGAACATAGTTTGTTGTGATAGACGAAACCAATATAAAAATACCGAGTATATGTTCTCTCTTTGATATTTTATATTGCATGCTATTATTGAGTATCTAAATAAAGAATGAGGAAAATTTAGAACTGAACTTAAGAAATTATTGGCTAAATAATCATATATATTCACCTCTATATCATTTGATCGTGCATATTCAAACTATATAGGTGAAAATTTTAATTCAATCATCCCTTCTTCTTGTGTTATTCCTGTTTTTCACAATTGGGCACTCAACAACTTGATTTTTCTTAATTTTGATCATAACCTCTCCAAATGTAAAATGCTTTTTTGTGTATCTTTATGGAGGATCAAGTATCAAATGTGAAGAGAAAGTAACCAATCAAGAGAAAAAAAAAACAATTGAGAAGAATGAAAAAGTAGAGGGATTAATCAATCAAACCAAGTCAACTTGTAGGACAAGATTTGCTCAAGTGACATATTTTCGTTTGAATGAAAATTAAAAAAAAAAAACATTGAACTCACAACACCAATTTCGCTCAAACGAAGGTATTGTTTTTAGCAAAAAAAAAAAAACATTTATTCAACTTTTAAGTATGAGATTCGCTTGAAGAAAAACTCCCACTTGAGCAAAAATTTAAGGATCAACTGGAAAGAAGATTCAAGATGAATAGAGACTACTTTCATCGCCATGGGTAACTAAATCTCTTTTGTATTAGAATTGAATGTAACAATTCCAACTTCTCTTCTAATTATATATTATATATATATATATATATATAACTTTTGTTTTCGGTGTTAATGATTTGATTATATTTTTTAAATATTTAGATAAACATATCTCTAATCGATAACGAATTTAGATTTAAGTTGTGATCCTGCCTGTTGACCAGAACGTTGGAACCTGCCTCGTCAAAGGATCGACGTGTGCACCGCTTCTAACCTCCGTCCTTCTTAGAAATCCACCTCAAGAACCTGCAAAAGAACGGAGCGGCGCCGCTGCGGCCGATCGCACTCCAACGCCCAAGTCAGTGACCGAACCACCAAATACTAAGAGCAAGAACACTCAAGAACTCTCAAGGAACCGTGCAATGTTCTCTCTCACAGTCTGCTCAAGAACTCGCAAGCGTAAAGAGTATAATCTGAACGTGCGTACCTCAGAAGTTCGTTGAGAATTCTTATATACCTGGTCACTTTCTCTCTCCTGGCAGTTACAGACCTGGACACGTGTCTTGCATCCAGTCGTACACGTGCCATCATCTGGAGCCTTCTTGACTTGGGCGCTGCTTCTGACTCTCTTTTGGCTAAGTTACTTATGCATGGTACTGCCCAGTGCATAGCTAACTTGGGAGCGCGATCACTACTGGAATTGGCGAGTTAGGGTGCTCTCGTACACCTTCCCTGTGGTCTCGCCGGCCGCCTTCATAATCTGCACCACCTTCATCTTCGGCGATGTGCTTGTTCTGGCGATCTCCAATCACTTGGTCGCCTGAGTTTATCATCTGGCGACTTCATCTTCAACTGGGCGATCACCTGGTATGCTTGGAGATCGGAGCACGCCAACTTAATAACTGGCGACTACACGAGCCCCCCGACTTCCTTCCCTTCTGCGGATCTGGCGCCTTGTCAACACGCCTACACTGTAGCTTGGTGCCACGTCATCACTTCCGACTACCAGGGCGGTACAAGTTGGAAAAAAAAATTAAATCTAAGGTAACTACTTTTTTTTTAATGTTAGGAATAAATTTGAATTTAGTAGTTGAATCAAGTTTTAAACTTAAGGCAAGAATTTTACTATAATGATTTCATAAATCAATGTTATAACTAAATACTTAAAACTTCTAAATTTAAAGAATTGAATATTGAATAAGTGAAGTTATATCTCAATATTTTTTATGTTTTTTTTTATCTTAATTATTAGTATTTACTAGATGTTGTTACAACTTTCTAATAATTGTTTAAATAATAAAGTTATTAAGATTAATTTTATATACGATAAAAAATGTTACAAAGTTTATAATCTATAACTTATACCAAAGACAATACTAATTTCAATAAATATTTTTCTGGAGAGAAGGCGCCCATAAACAAAATGTTTTCCTGTTGAGTATGCTTTCAGTTGAGATTAGATTCTCATGAGAGAAAGTTGTACCGTCCCGTCCCCGGGCGTTGACCAAAGTCAAAGTCAAAGTCAACGTACGTTGGGACCTCTCAAGGGGGCCTAAGGGGAGGAAGTCAACAGGTTGACCGCTTAAGGCGTTGCCAGGTGTAGACGTCGCCAAGATGAGGCGTTGCCAAGATGAGGCGTCGCCAGGATGAGGCGTCGCCAGGTGTAGGCGTCGTCAGGTGTAGCCGTTGCCAAGATGAGGCGTCGCCAAGTTAAGGCATCGACGATGTCATCCCCCGATACCCATGGGTAGGAAAGACCGTGGAGGGGGCAACACCGCGATAGGCCTCAGTACCTCAGGACAGTAATAAAGAAAAGAGAAATGTGGCTTCAAGGCCATAGTTCTAGTACCGGTAGGGGGTAACCTGACTCGTGAAGTACCCACGACACCGCTGGGAGACCCCTAGGACAGATACAACCCATGAGAGGGCCACGTCCAGGGGAGGACCACGTGCATGGTACGAGAGAAAGGTAGATACACTCCCAGGGCGAGTGACCAGAAGTTGGGGCGCATGAGTTGGCACCCAGAAAGTCACCCCCTTGCGCCAGACGCACTTCGAGAAAGGAGGACTTACACGATGGATTAACCCTAAGTTGGGTTACGACGCTGTAAGGCCCTCCCCGGAGAAAAGCGATCAAGTCAGAAGAATACGTGGCAGTAAGCACTGAAACATCAATGTTTTCCTGAAAGTTCGCTAAGGTACGCATTAATTTAGTTTACGTTTCGAACGCTTTAAAGCACTTTAAATGCTTTAAACGTTTTAAATGCGTTGAACGTCTTTACAGGCTTTAAATGCGCCGCTTTAAGATGCTTTAAATGCTTTAGACATTTAAAAGGGGCTTTAGACGTTTGAGACAGGGATCACAAGTTTCAGTTTTACACACACAAACCCTAGTTGTTTTGCTCGCGCACCCACTGTACGCACAGACAATTAGTGCAGCATTCAGTATTCAGTTATTAGACCACCTTCAGAGCATTCATTCATTGTGCTCCAATACGGAGGTGTGTCACTTTGATGTTTCTCGCTAGCTGACTTGATCGTCGGAGTGCAAACGGCCGTGAGGGCTCCCCTTTGTCCACTTCTTTTCAGGTACTCACAAACGGTGCAAAACGAAGGTGCCCTAGCTCACGAGGACAAGCCACGCACAAAGACAACCCTGGTCAACCGGCGGGAACAAAAGCTATTACAAGAGATAAGCTATAAAAAGGGCTTGAGACCTCAGGTAAAGGTATGTTGTTTCTGAGTTAGAAACTGAATACTTCTTGAATTTTAGTAAGGCCTTTACTGACTTGATCGTCGGAGTGCAATCAACAGATAGAACTCTGTTTCAATGTAGCTACGTTCTAGAGCAACAAGAGATAAAACAGATTCTAGAAGAGACAGATCGGAGCTAGAACTTGTCGCCAATGTCAACCGAGGAGGTCAACCGACAAGAACATGTTTTAACTATAGAATTGTATCCTTATTAGTACAAGGTTCTAATAATTGGAATGTGATAACTATTTTTTATTTGTTGTGTAACTGTTTTATAATATTAAACAAAGATGTGAATATATAGGCACTGGTGTTTTCATTAATATATATATATATATATTTTAATATTGAATTTCCTTTGCAACATTTTTCATCCATTTTTGCGTGTATTTATATTTTTATGTTAACAACATTCTATTATGTAAAAAACAATTCAAGAAAATTCTTTCAAAAAAGTTAATTAACTTTCCAAAATTATAACATACATTAAGAATAGTAAAAACAAATTAAGGAAATGTTAGATATGATTATTGTGTCTAATTACGGTTAAATATTATTATGGTATTTAATGATACGAGACTATTTGAATTACAATTTTATAATATTTTATTTTTAAAATTAAGTTTCGATAAGGATTGGGATATGAATAATAAAAATGAAAATTAAACGTATGTCTAAATTATGGTCTTATGGTATATTATTATATGTGTATATGCACAAAAATTTATAATATTTTCTTAAAAAGAAAAAGTTTTCAGCATTATATAAGGAGTAAAAGAATTAAGTAGAATTTAACATGAAACAAATGAAAAAGGCAAATGAAAAGGAGCTACCAAAATTTTATGAGTTATTCCATTAATTGATATATTTGGAATATTGTAAGACTTTTGATGTGAAAAAGGCTAACAAAATATTTATTTATAAAGAATGGATATTAACTTTCTGTGTTTTTAATCTAAATTTTGTTAAGCAGTGGACATTAAATTTGTTTATCCTTCTATCTAACTAGAAAACGTAACGATTAACATTTTCAAGTTTATATAGTTCAAGAATCATCAACTTTATATCCGAATGTTCATGTTTTGCTTGTTACGTTTTATAAATTTTTGAAAAATATTTATTTGACACGAGAGTAAAAACATATTTGACACTATATTATAATAATATATTATTTTTTAAAATTTAAAAATTAACTAAAAATGATTAAAATATTAATTTATTGGTTTGTGAAAAATGTTTTTTTTACTGATGTTAGCCTATCACCACCTAAATTTTTTTGATACAAGATTTTCTTTTACTTGCAGCAATGTTTCTGAAAAAATAAAATGGAGGTTGAAGTTGCGGATCATTTATCTTTGACTTTACTCGAGTACAGAAATTCAAATGATGATAGCCGCATTGAAATGCTTCCACTAGACGAAGCGATATGTTTTATTTTAAGTGAAATTATCTATTATATTTTATAACAATTTTCATTTTTTTAATAATTCTGATAAACTTTCAATATCTATAAATTTTAATTGGTTAAGGACTTAAAATATAGTTTTAGAAAACAATTGATATATTTTAAATAATATATGAATATTTTATTATTGAAATGAAAATAGTATATAAATAAAAATAAATAAATTATTCAGATTCATCTTAAAATAATGACCGTTTCTTTAAACTGTTTTTTTTTTTCATTTGTCTTCTCTCTACCTTTCTAAATCCCTCTATTATCAGACAAAAAGATCAGAGTCCACCATTGGATTCTTGACATTGAATACTACAAGACTGTCCAATCAAAGTATTAGACAAAGTAAGTGTAGAGCATGAGAGCTTTGATGTTTCAAATCCATGATGAAGCTTGAAGTTGTGCTGCTTTTGGTTTGGATTTAGATTAGAATGTTTAGAATCTATGTAAAGATCAGTTCTTGACACTTCCACAAAGCTTACCCAATCTATTTTAAAAAGCAAAGTGTTTTCTAAGCAAAGAGAAAAACAACCGGTTGAATTATTGAAATAATCGGTTGTTTGTCACTTGGTTGACTTAGAGGTTTTAAAATTGTTTTTGACTTGGTTATGTAACTGCCTAACCAATTCAACTGGTTGAATCGTCTTTTCAATCGGTTGATTGTGACTTTCTCTAACAGTTTTTTGAAAAACCTGTTATTCTGTTTTGGGTGTGATCAAAATTGCTTTGGGTCATTAATGATGCCTTAAACAACTAGATTTTAAGTGCTATAAAAATAACCCTTCTTTCAAAACAAAAAAGAACAAGTTTTTACACAGTTTGAAATCAAAGAGAGATAGCGATTAGTTTTTGAAAGAAGTTTTCAAAAGGTTTGCAAGATTGTTGTTAAGATTTGCCTGGTACAAGATCTGATCATAGGACTTCCTGGTTTGTGTAATCTCAGGTGTTTTCTATTCCTTTCATGATTCTTATTATTGTACTTTCATAAACTTGTAAGTGTGTGTGAAATCCTGCAAAGTCAGAGGGTGTTCTGACTTGAGGTGTGTAGTTGCAAAGAGGGTGAGTGGGTCTTGTGGTTTTCAAGATCACTTCTTTGTGGTTGTGTGTTGTAATCTGTGAATGATTAATAGTGGAACTCAGAGGTTGTTCTGAGAACTGGATGTAGCTCAAGATTGAGCGAACCAGTATAAAATTTGTTGTGTAAATCTCTCTATCTCAAACTCCTTATAACTGTTTGTTTTTGATCCTGCCTGTTGACCGGAGCGCTGGAGAATGCCTCGTCAAAGGATCGACGTGCGCACCGCTTCTCACCTCCGCTCCTTCTCTGGATCTATCTCAAGAACCTGCAAAGAAACGATACGGCGCCGCTGCGGCCGATCGCACTCCGACGCTCAAGTCAGTGACGGTATCACCAAATACTAAGAACGAGAACCGTGCAAATCCTCTCTCACTCGCAAGCGTAAAGTGTATGAACTGAACGTGCGTACCTCAGAAAGTCTGTTAAGAACTCTTATATACCTGGTGGTTTTCTCTCTCCTGGCAGTTACAGACTTGGACACGTGGCTCGCATCCAACTGTACACGTGCCATCATCTGGAGGCTCCCTGACTTGGCGCTGCTTCTACTCTTATTTTTGCTAAGTTACTTATGCATGGTACGGCCCAGTGCATAGCTAACTTAGGAGTGCGATTTCTACTGAAACTGGCGAGTTAGGGCCTTCATACACCTTCCCTGTGGTCTCGCCGGCCGCCTTCATAATCTGCTTCTCCTTCGTCTTTGGCGATGTGCTTATTCTGGCGATCTCCGACTGCTTGGTCGCCTGAGTCCACATCTGGCGACTTCATCTTCAACCTGGCGATCGCCTGTTCTGGTAAACTGGAAATCGGAACACGCCAACTTAACAATCGGCGACCACACGTGCCTCCCGACTTCCTTCCTATTTGCCAACCTGGCGCCTTGTCAACATGCCTACACTGTAGCAGGATGCCACGTCATCACACCCGTCCTACCAGGGCGGTACACAAGCCCCCCAGTCTTAAGCGAAGACTTGCCTAGCGAAAAGACTGAAAGAGCCCTCGTCAACACCGATCTACGTGGCACTGACGCAGAATTCCAAGCGATTGTACTTTCCGCTGCTCTGACGCTCCACCAAACCCTTCACCCATCGCTCGACACGTGGCTTCATCAACGGCTCTCTTCATCTGCCGTTAGCGCTTCCAAAACTTATTTCGAAAACCCTTAAACCCCTTACGCTCCTACTGTTCCATCACTTTCTTCACACTTGCATACGCTCTCACTTCCTTCTGCGAAAGCTCTCGACGTTCCTCGACGCTCTAGATCACCATCTCCCTTCAACGTTCTCCTGATCATCGAAAGGTAACTACTTTCCTTCATCTGCTGGGTTTCCTTGCATTTTCACCGATTTGCATCATTCTATAACTGCCTGGTGCATACGCTGTGGGTTGTTTTTCCATTTCTCCTTCTGCGTAACTTAGGGCTTTGTCGATCGTTGCGACGAACATACATTCGTTCGTTTTTCACCTTCCGTCTGTGATCGAGTCAGCCTCTGTAATCCCCTGATCGTTTTTTCTTTCTTCTTCCTTTGCAGTTGCTATCATGACTCGCACAAAGATCACCCCGAACCCCCCTCCTTCAGCATGAAACCTTTCTTCTCAAGCACACGACCCAACACAAGTTCGTGGTGCTTCCTCTTCGCAGGCTGAGAGGCCTGCGTCTTCCCAAACTGCCCTGGCTCAGGCGACTCCATATAACGCTGGAGGAGCCCCCATCCCTCTGCCAGACTTCAAGACTCTATACCCATGGGCTAACCCAACCCTTCTAAAGGAGACCTCGTCGGTGAACACTGCGGGAGCGGTTCTGCGGTTGACTAATGGGGACGAGGCCCATCAATCGTTTCACAAGGAGCACGACGAGAGAATGATGGTGCTGCCTTGCCCCGCCGCTCTGCCAGTGTGTGCCGATGACAAAGTGAGCGCCGATGGGCCCTTCTGCTTCGTCTACACCACTTTCTTCAAGAAGGTCAAGCTCAGGTTCCCTCTTACTCGATTCGAGAGGGAACTCTTGACCGAGCTCAACATCGCTGCCGCCCAGCTTCACCCCAACAGCTGGGCGTTTGTTCGAGCCTTCGAAATAACGTGCGCCCACCTGGGGTTGCCCGCGTCGGTGGACGTGTTTTTGTTCCTGTTTGAGGCCAAGCACCCAGGAGACCGCCTGTGGGTCAGCCTGAATGCTATTGCTGGGAGATCCATTTTCACCATCTTCCAGCAGTCGTACAAAGATTGGAAGGGGAAGTTCATCCAAATACGCGCAAACGATAAAGACACTTCCCTTCTCGACGGCTTCCCCTTGTACTGGGTGGACAAGGGGAAAAAAGAGTCCAAAAGCTGCTTCAGGAGGCCCAGAAGTCCTGATAGCATGGGAGCTTTGGATCGAGACCTCTGTCTATTCTGGAAGAGGGTGGCAGATGCCAACATAACATTCCTGACCCCCACCCTGATCTCCTTCGAGTTCTTTGAGGACCAGTTGGAATTCCAAATAGGTTAGGACGCTACACTCTTGTCTTGATATTGCCTCTGATACTGTTTCTGGGCGTCTTGTGCGATACGCACAGGACTTTGGTTTTATCTTTTCTGCATATGCCTGTTTTGCTGTTTCATTATCTCATACACTTATCCTTTTCTTCTTTGAGATAACTCATGCACTTTCGTTTCATGCAGACACCATGTTGGGTAAGAACATGCTCGCCGACTTAAAGGCGCTCGCCCGAAACCACGGGTTGGCGACCGGTTCCCAGACGGTGCCCAACTCGGCGGTCGAGAAGGCCATCATTCATGGGCGATCACCGCCCAAGGAGCCCACCCAACGCAAGAAGCTGGTCCTTAAGAGGCCTAAGCGGAAAGCCCCCCAAGTCGTCCAAGAGGAAGAAGAGGACGACGAGGTCACAGAGGATGGCCTTGTCACGAAAAGGAAGAGGGTGGCACCATCTTCCCCACCTGCTCCACCCCCTCTTCCAACCTCAACTCCACCATCAACACCTGCTCCTCCTCCCTTATCGCCAACACCACAAGCCCCTTCATCACCAGTCCAAGCAGTTCCATTGGCCACTGCGCCACCTGCAACTGAGGCCCAAGAGCCGAATTTCTTGGAGGACCCCCGGAGCGCCTCTACGCCACATATATCAGCAGGAGGGGGCCCCCCTTCAAACACTTCAGCTGCAGGAATCGTTCCAATCGGGGATGAGGTCGCTCATACCTCTCCAATTTTAATCACCGAATCCCCGATCCCGTCGCCACGCCAAGAAGCAAACACTGAAGATCCTGCTAAGGAAGGTGGCGGCGAGAACCCTCAACAAGCCCCCCTGGCGCCTCTCCAAGCCGCAAACCTTTCCCTCGAGGTCACAAGGATGTGGGAACCTCTGACTGCTAAACTGAAAAACATAGCAGAGGATATCCCATCGATCATAACGAGGGTTGTGGAGAGCTCCACCAGGAGGCTTCAAGATGAACTCTTCAACCTCAAGACCGATAATAGCACTATGAGGCTCGAGGTGGAGAAGTTGTCTGCCAATCTGACGCTCGCGGAGATGGAACACTCCCGAGTAGAAGACGCGATGAGCACCGAGCTCAGATTGGCGCGTCAAGAGGCCACCGACCTTCGCCGCAGAATTCATGATCTTGCCCAAGAGAAAGTTGAGCTAGAAAGCAAAATCGTGCCTCTGCGCACCAAGGCGAGCGACCTGGAGGCTCATATCCAAGCTAGTGCCGATAAGGTACAAAAACTGGAGCAAAGGTCAATCGATCGCGAGAAGCTACTTGGGCAAGTAGAAAAAGCGAGGGACGACGCCATGGCTGATCTCGCCGAGGCAAACAAGGAAAAAGGGAAGATGGCTGCTGAGTTGACCCAAGCTCAAACGGAATCCAAGAAGGTTGCTGACGACCTTCTCCATGCTCAAGAGACCAACGAACAACTCCGAAAACAGGTCGAAGAGCTGGAGCAGCAGAACAAGGAGCTCAAGAAACAGGTTGAAGAATTTCAAGGGCAAATTGAAGAACTTAAGTTAAGCTCTGCTCAGATTCTGGTTGCTGGATTCGAAGCCGCTCGGGAACAATTCGCATGCCTATTCCCTGATCTCGACCTCAGCATGGTGTCGTTAAACAACGAAGTAGTAGATGGAAAGGTCGTTCCCGCCGAAGACTCAACCAACTCCACCTCATCTGCTACTTTATAATTCTGCTTGTATATACCTTGTAACAAAACTCGTGCATATGTGTTTTGAACAGTTACTTATTTCAATCGCAAAACTTGGATATTCTTTCTTCTGACTCCCTTTGAGCGCTTTCACCTTCTTTGTATGTTTAACTTTGTCGAGTTTAACTTAACAATTTCGCAAACACAACCTTTTGACTGTAACTGCTTCGAACCACTTCAAATTTAAGCAATAACCACTTTAAACAACTTGTACTCTTGAGGCACTAACCTTATCATAAGAATACCTTCCAAGCAACGAACTGTAACTCAATCATTGGCTCAAACGACGTCCCACTCGACCTGCTTTATCAAACAAGTCTTTCAATCTTCTCGCCGTGTTTGAACTTTTCCCGATCGCCAAAAAAAAATGATGAGGACTTAAAACTTAACTGGTGCCTCTAATCACCGAAAAACGATGAGGACTTAAAACTTAACTGGTGCCTCTAATCGCCGAAAAACGATGAGGACTTTAAAACTTAACTGGTGCCTCTAATCGCCGAAAAACGATGAGGACTTAAAACTTAACTGGTGCCTCTAATCGCCGAAAAACGATGAGGACTTAAAACTTAACTGGTGCCTCTAATCGCCGAAAAACGATGAGGACTTAAAACTTTTTAGAAAACACGCGACATATCTTTTCTTACCTTAAATCATGTACAAATGACAAGGTCTTTCTTCAAAACTTTTGAAAATAGCACACATGCAATCTGGAAAAACCTTATACTTCGAAAACTCTTCTTTTATTGGGTGGCCTCATTAAAAACCCTCCTTAGGGAAAAAAGAGCGCCCCCTTCAAACTGTTTTAACAGAGACATTGTAATATAACATTGTGTTTGTCTTTACTTACAAAGCTCTTAACTATAGTACAACTTCAGGTGTGTGGCGTTCCAGGTGCGAGGAATCGCCCCTCCTTCCAGCGTCTCTAAGCGGTAGGCCCCGTTCCCGAGCGCCTCGGTTATTCTGAACGGTCCAGTCCACTTGGGTGATAGTTTATTCTCCATCTCGTACTGGTGGGCCTTCCTCATCACCAGATCGCCTTCTCTAAACTGCCTTGGCATCACCTTTGAGTTGTATCTTCGCTCGATCCTCCTCTTTACCGCCTCAGCCTTCAGCCTCGCCTCTTCCCTGACTTCATCCAGCAGATCCAGGTTCAGCCTTCTCTCTTCATTCGAGTCTTCCTCTACAAAGTTCTGGAATCTCGGCGAGCTCTCCTGGATCTCCACCGGAATCATGGCGTCACACCCATAGACCAAGCTGAACGGGGTCTCATGGGTTCCTGACTGCTCGGTGGTGTGGTACGCCCAAACTATACGGGGCACCTCCTCAGCCCAACTTCCCTTGGCTTTCTCAAGCCTTCTCTTCAAATTATATGTGTACCGCCCTGGTGGACGGGTGTGATGACGTGGCATCCTGCTACAGTGTAGCGGGAGGAGGCCATCTGCCAAGCACCGCTTGTACTGTGTTATCCAAGTGTCTGGCTCATGAGCGGCGCAGACCTGCATCACGTCCACCTCCTCTCCTCGACATGCTCTAACTCTCGGTGATCTCAGGGTTTCTTGCGTCAAAGACTTATGGCTTCTCGCCGTTCTCTCCGTCGACTTGCTTATCTGGAGGACCAGGTGATCTGCTACAAATGCTCTTGGCGTCTTCAGAGTTTCTTGAATCACCGTCCTCTGCCTACCCCCCTTGCCTGAGCTGGCGAGCTTAGCAAGCAAGTCAGCTCGGGCATTCTGCTCTCGGGGCACATGCACTACTTCAAAAGAGGCGAAGGAACTCTTCAATTCCTGCACATACGCCAAGTAAGCCGCCATTTGTGGATCTTTAGCCTGGAACTCGCCTGTTACTTGCCCTGTGACTAGCAGCGAGTCACTCTTAGCCATCAGCACCCTAGCTCCCATTTCCTTGGCCAGCAAAATCCCGGCGATCAGCGCCTCATACTCTGCTTGATTGTTGCTGGCTTTAAAGGCAAACCTCAAGGATTGCTCAATCAGCACGCCGTTGGGCCCTTCCAGTATGACTCCAGCACCGCTACCCTGCTGGTTCGACGATCCATCCACCGAGAGTACCCAACGGAAACCGTCTCCTTCAACCCGCGTCGCCTCCGATGAGAGCTCGACCACAAAATCCGCAAAGATTTGCCCCTTGATCGGGCCTCGGGGCTCATATTTAATGTCAAACTCTGACAACTCCACTGCCCACTTCACCATTCTTCCCGCAACGTCAGGTTTCTTCAAGACCTTCTGGATGGGCAGGTCAGTCATCACCAGTATTGTGAAACTGTGGAAGTAGTGGCGCAACCTCCTCGCCGAGAACACCACAGCTAGCGCAGCCTTCTCCAGGGCCTGATATCTCGTTTCCGGGCCCTGCAACACTTTGCTCACAAAATAAATAGGCTTCTGAGCCTGATCTTGATCCTGGGCGAGCACCGCACTCACTGCCCTCTCAGTCACAGCGAAATACAACCTGAGAGGGGTACCCGCCAGTGGTTTGCACAGAACCGGCGGGCTCGCCAGATACTCTTTTAGCTTGACAAAAGCTTCCTCGCATTCTTTCGTCCAAGCGAACTTGTTATTGCGCCGCAGACATTGGAAATAGGGATGTCCCTTTTCTCCGCTCGCTGACACGAAGCGAGATAGGGCTGCCATCCGACCTATCAGCTGCTGGACTTCTTTCACTGTAGCCGGGCTTCTCATCGCCAAGATGGCGGCACACTTGTCCGGGTTAGCTTCTATCCCCCTTTCAGTCAAAAGAAAACCCAAAAACTTTCCAGCCTCCACGCCGAAAATGCATTTCTCCGGGTTGAGCTTCAATCTGAACTTGGCGATCGTTGTGAACAATTCTTCCAAGTCCGCAACGTGCTTGCTTTTCTCCTGCAAGGTCACGACCATGTCATCGACGTAGGCTTGCACGTTCCTTCCCAGCATCGGTGCAAGTACTCGATCCATCAACCTCTGGTACGTGGCCCCCGCGTTCTTCAGCCCGAACGACATCACCTTATAGCAGTAGCACGACCTCTCCGTCATGAAGGCTGTTTTTTCTTCATCCATGGGATGCATCTTGATCTGATTATAGCCCGAAAAGGCATCCAGGAAACTCAGCAGCTTGCACCCTGCAGCACTATCAACCAGGGCATCCATGCTCGGTAAAGGATACGAATCTTTTGGGCAAGCTTTGTTCAGATCGGTGAAATCGACGCACATGCACCATTTCCCGTTACTCTTCTTCACCAGTACGACATTTGCCAACCATTCAGGGTACTGGACTTCCCTGATGTGGCCTGCAGCGAGGAGTTTCTGTGTTTCGTCCCTAATCGCCTGCCTCCTCTCTTCATTGAATTTTCTTCTTCTTTGTCGCACCGGTCTCACCATGTTGTCCATCGCCAGATGATGGCACAAGAAGTCGGGATCGATCCCGGGCATGTCCGAAGCGGACCAAGCAAACGCGTCCAGATGCCGCTCAATCACCTTGGCGATCTGGGCCTGGAGATCGACCTCTAGAGATCTTCCGAGCTTGAAAATTTTCCCTCCGATCTCCTTCTCGAGCCACTGCTCGACAGGTTTGGGCCTGGATTCTCTGGCGATCACCGCCTTGGCGATTCCCAGTTCTCTCGCTTCCTCGGGGCGATTCCGCGCCTCTTCCTCCTCCAGGCCAGCATTTCTCTCTCCTAGCTCAGCGTCTATCATCTCTACATCCCTTCCAGCGGCCTCCTCTGATACCGGCGGTCTGGGCTTCACGCCGGGAGGTGGGGTGGTTGTTACATAGCTCACTGATCTTTTGTTTTTCAGGCTATTCTCATAGCACCTTTTCGCTTCTTTCTGATCCGACTTGATCGTGATCACCACCCCCTCCATGGACGGCAGCTTCACCTTCATGTGCCGAGTTGATGGAATGGCGCCTATCCTGTTAAGAGTGGGCCTACCCAACAGGATGTTGTATGCTGAAGGGGCGTTTACGATGACGTACTTGATTTTCTCCGTCCTCGACCCAGCCTCATCTGTAAACGTGGTTCTCAGCTCAATGTACCCCCTGACCTCCACCTGGTCACCAGCGAATCCATATAAGCACCCTCCATAGGGCCTTAGCTGGTCAAGGGGCAATTCCAGCTGCGTGAAAGTCGGCCAGAACATCACGTCTGCCGAGCTTCCTTGGTCCACCAGAACTCGGTGGACCTTCCTCCCTGTTGTTATCAACGAAATAACTATGGGATCGTTGTCATGAGGCACAACGTGATGTGATTCCAATAGCCACATAGAACAAGATTCTTGACACTTTGAGGAATCACCTTGAGCTGGAAAATATAGAGGCACTTTCTTAGAAGTTGGATCATGGTTCTAAGTCAAGAACTCACCAATAACAAGTACCAATTACCAAACTCATTTGGTTGAACCAAATATTGTCAAATTGAATCAACAAAGGAAACATAAAATGAATTGACCGAACAGAATTATGCAAGAACACATAAGAACCGAACATAAAAGGAATTGAAAACAAAAACAGAACACATGTGCTGGAAAATGGAAAAGCCGAACCAAAACATGCTCAAGAACACAAGACAACAAGAGTAATTGAAAGAGAAGAAAGGAAGGAGAAGAGAATGCTCATGAAGATGGAAGATAGGTTGGATGATCACGCCACTAGAAGTATGGATGCTCCTAGATGAGTGTGGAAGCCGCCACTTGAGGAAACCATGGTCCTTCAAGATAAGACTAGAGTAGAAGCTCAAAAGCTCTCCAAATGCTCACTCCAATTTTGAGTATAGTTTCTTTAGATGAATTCAAATCTGAAATTTACAAGGAAGGCACCTCTATTTATAGCCTAAGGTGCTGAAAATTGAAAGCTAAAACAAATCAAAATTCCCTCCAAAACAAGCTAGAACCGGCGCTCAAAAAGCAAAGCAAGGAAGGTGTGATCCTTTCCTTCACTTTGGCACCCCCTATTCTACTCCTACACCTATCTACTAATACACCCCCCTAAAGCTCCTAACTAAAACCTAAAAGATGCTATAACAAAAGAGGTTTCTAAGGTTTCCCTCTAAGCACCTTCAACTAAAGACACTACAAAAAGAGAAAATAAATGTCCTCCAGCTCCCAAGGCTTTGAACATGCTTCTTGTAATCCTTTGAGGTGGACTTTGACCTCCATGGGCGTCCTCCATTTGTGCCTCCACCTCTTCTTGAGCTTGATGAGTGGCCTCCATGTTCTCTTGGGCTTGATCTCCATCATACTCCCCGAGTTGGAGAGAATTCGACCACGAATTCTGGAGACCTACAGAAAAAGGAGTTAGATCGCTGACATTAAAAGTATGACTACCTAAGAAAGTATCAGGCATATCTAACTCATAAGCATTGTCATTAATCCTCTTGAGGACTTGGAAAGGTCCATCCCCTCGAGGCATTAGTTTGGACTTCCTTTGAGTAGGAAAACGATCCTTCCTCAAGTGAAGCCAAACCCAATCGCCCTCATCAAACAACAATGCTTTTCTCCTCTTATTGGCAAGTTCAGCATACTTGCCAACCTTCTTCTCAATTCTCTTCTTGATGTCTTTATGCAAAGTTTTTACAAAAGAAGCCTTTTCATCCCCATCTTTGCACAAGACATCGTCAAGAAGGGGAATAGGAAGAAGATCAAGAGGTGTTAGGGGATTAAACCCATAGACCACCTCAAAAGGAGAATGGGAGGTGGTAGAATTTACTACTCGGTTATATGCAAACTCAACATGGGGTAGTAAATTCTCCCACACTCTAGGATTCCCCGAAATAAAGCATCTCAATAGTTGTCCTAAAGTTCTATTCACCACCTCGGTTTGACCATCAGTTTGTGGGTGGCAAGTGGTAGAAAATAAAAGCTTAGTTCCAAGCTTGCCCCACAAGGTCTTCCAAAAGTGACTCAAGAACTTAGGATCTCTATCGGACACTATAGACCTAGGAATCCCATGCAAGCGAACCACTTCTTGGAAGAAGAGGTTTGCAATGTGGCATGCATCATCCACTTTGTGGCAAGGAATAAAGTAAGCCATCTTTGAAAAACGATCCACTACCACAAAAATGGAGTCCTTGCCCTTTGATGTCTTGGGTAAGCCTAAGATGAAATCCATAGATATATCTACCCAAGGCATTGAAGGGATAAGAAGAGGAGTATAAAGACCATGGGGATGCATTTTAGATTTAGCTTTGCGGCAAGCTATGCATTTATCACACAAACTATGAACATGTTTATGCATATGAGGCCAAAAGAAATGTTCATGCAACACATCCAAAGTTTTAGCAACCCCAAAATGTCCCATTAAGCCCCCCTCATGAGCTTCTCTAACAAGAGATAATCTAATAGAGCATTGGGGAACACAAAGACGTTTTCCCTTAAAAAGAAAGTCATCTTGAATAAAAAAGTCTTTGTGTCCTCCCTTAAGACACTCTTGATAGAGGAGAGAAAAATCAAGGTCATCATGATAAAGTTCCTTAATGTGATCAAAACCAAGATATTGAGAGGTTAAAAGATTTAGCAAGGTGTATCTTCTAGAAAGAGCATCCGCCACAATATTTATTTTGCCTTGCTTGTGTTTGATCACATAAGGAAATTGCTCAATGAATTCCACCCACTTAGCATGCCTCTTGTTAAGTTTGTTTTGGCTTTTCAAATATTTAAGAGATTCATGATCACTATGTATCACAAACTCTTTGGGAAAAAGATAGTGTTGCCAAGTAAACAAAGCCCTAACAAGTGCATATAATTCCTTATCATAGGTGGAATAGTTGAGATGACTTCCCTTCAATTTCTCACTAAAATAGGCTATGGGGTGGCCCTCTTGAAGGAGAACAGCCCCAATACCTATGCTTGAAGCATCACACTCAATCTCAAATGTCTTAGTGAAATTAGGAAGGGCCAAGATGGGAGCATTAGTCAATTTTTCTTTCAAAGTATCAAAAGCATTTTGTTGTGCTTCTCCCCAATGAAAGACCACATCCTTTTTCACTATGTCATTGAGTGGTGCGGCAATGGTACCAAAGTTTGGGACAAATCTTCTATAGAAAGAAGCAAGCCCATGAAAACTTCGGACCTCATTCAAAGATTTCGGTGTAGGCCAATTTTGAATGGCCACCACCTTTGTTTTGTCCACATGGACCCCTTTACAACTCACAACAAACCCTAGGAATTCTATATGATCAAGAGCAAACATACATTTAGCAAGGTTAGCATACAAATGTTCCTTCCTAAGGGTTTCCAAAACTTGCCTAACATGCAACCTATGGTCATTCAAAGATAAGCTATAAATGAGAATGTCATCAAAGTAAACCACAACAAACTTACCAATGAAAGGTCTAAGAACATGATGCATGAGGCGCATGAAGGTACTTGGTGCATTAGTTAAACCAAAAGGCATTACTAACCACTCATATAAACCAAAGTTGGTCTTAAAAGCCGTCTTCCATTCATCACCCGGTTTGATACGGATTTGATTGTAGCCGCTTTTAAGATCAATCTTTGAAAAGATTTTAGAACCATGTAATTCATCCAACAAATCATCTAGTCTAGGTATGGGATGCCTATACTTAATGGTTATGTTATTTATGGCCCTACAATCCGAACACATTCGCCATGTGCCATCCTTTTTTGGCACTAAGATGATAGGCATAGCACAAGGACTCATGCTATCTTGCACCCACCCTTTCTCAATCAAAGCCTCAACTTGTTGGCGAATTTCCTTGGTTTCACTTGGATTGGTCCTATATGCGGGACGATTTGGTAAAGAAGAGCCCGGTATCAAATCAATTTGGTGTTCAATCCCTCTCAAAGGTGGAAGTCCATTTGGAGGATCTTGAAACACATCTTGGAACTCTTCTACCAACTTTTCCAAGCAATGAGGACTATCAACAAGTGATTCTATGCTAAGAGTTCTAGGGATGGCTAAAAAAAGAGGATGATGAGCCACTATTTCCCTTTTAATGTCACGCCTAGACACAAGGAGTGTAGGCTTAGAACTCTTATCTTTTTTATCTTTTTTATCTTTTTCACTCTCCCTCTTTTTCTTCATGATAACTTGGTCCTCATGGACTTCTCTTGGAGAGAGAGATTTTAAAGTAACCTTGTGACCATGGAATTCAAAAGATAATTTGTTGGTAAAGCCATCATGTAAAACTTTTCTATCAAATTGCCAAGGCCTTCCCAAAAGAACATGAGTGGCTTCCATGGGCACAACATCACATAATACCTCATCTTTGTATTTTCCAATGGAGAAATGGATGAGGACTTGTTTATTAACAATTATTTCTCCTACTTCACTAAGCCATTGTAACTTGTAGGGCTTTGTATGAGAGATAGTAGGCAATCCAAGCTTATCTACTACTCTTGTACTAGCCACATTTGCACAACTACCCCCATCCACTATCAAGGAACAAATGTTGTTTTGAATAAGACATCTTGTATGGAAAATATTTTCCCTTTGACTTTCATCAAAAGGTTGTGAAACTTGTCCAAGAAGTCTTCTCACAACTAACAAGTCCCCTTCAAGTGGACATTCGCTCTCTTCCTCACTAGATGCATGAGAATGCAATGAATGCTTTGAAGAATCCGAATCATGCTCACTAACTACAATGCCCTCATGCATGTACATACTTCGTTTGGAAGGACAATTTGCAGCAATATGACCATAACCCATACATTTAAAGCATTTAGTGTTAGATGTTCTAGTGGGAGACTTAGGTCTAGATGTTGATGGCTTAGATTCCTTGGGTTTGAAAGAAGAATCTTTGGAAGGATGTTTAGAAAAAGAAGTTTTGTTTCTCCAAGACTTGGAGTAGTATCCATTATTGGAAGCATTTTTAAAAGAGTTTTTCTTAGCAAGTTGGGCTTCCACCTTCATTGCAAGATGAACTAAAGAGCCCAATGATGAATACTCTTGTAACTCAACAATGTCTTGGATATCCTTCCTAAGACCACTCACAAACCTAGCAACCATGGCTTCTTCACTTTCTTCTAATTCAATTTTAAGCACAAGCGTCTCAAGCTCCTTATAATATTCATCCACATTTAGCGTGCCTTGTTGAAACCGTTGGAGTCTCAACATGAGGTCTTTCCTAAAATGTGGGGGCACAAACCTAGCGCGCATATGATCCTTTAAAGAGTTCCAAGAGTCCACGGGAGGACCCTTGTGATAGATAATGTCCTTTACAATGCCATGCCACCATTTGATGGCATAATCACTAAACTCTAGGGTGGCTAGCTTGAGCTTATGCTCATCTTGGATCTCATGGATCTCAAAAATTTGTTCACACTTAGCCTCCCAATCTAAATACACATTTGGATCACTAGAACCATTAAAACAAGGTAGTTTGACCGAAGGAAGCTTGGACTTTGCATCATGGTAGAAGCCATTGCCGTAGTGAATTCTTTCCCCTTGATGATGATGTCTTTGTCCATGGACTTGGGGTGGAGGTCTCCTTCTCCTATGCTCATCTTCACGGCCAACATCATTTGAAGAAGCTCTTGAAGATGGTCTATGAGAATGATGTCCATCATGGATAGAAGGAGATGGTCTAGATTGTTGGACCTCCATCTTTTGCATTTTTTCCTCCAACCTTCTAATTGTTCTTTGAGCTTCATGTAATTCACCAAGAATGGAAGCTTTGGAAGGAGAATTCTGCTTGTAGGATGCATCACTTGAAGATCCAGCCATTTGTAATTAAAAAAAAAAAAACAGCAAACACACAAAACAGCAAACAATTTAAAAATTAGCAAAAACAGTGAGCTTTGCAATTGAAACTGCCGAAGTGAATTTAAGGCTGAAAAAGATATCACTCTCAAAGAAATAATGTTCTTGCTCCAATCTGATCTTGAGGCCTTGGAATCCTCAAATGAAATATGTCAAAGCAAGCACACCAATCTTAAGAGCAAACCACCACAAAACCAAAGAAACAATAAAGACAAACAAGAAAAGGTATAAGCAAGGAAAGGTAATTGCAAAAGGAATACTATATGTAAGACATCAAAGAGTAAGAATGAAAGACAATCAAGAAAATAAAGAACTCAATGAGAAAAGTAGGCACACAAAAGAATACCTAAGGAAAAGCACTAGAGTAGATGAAGAAAACAAAAATTTAGCTACTGGAAATTTTTTTTTTTTATGCAAACTGTGTTTGATATTCACTGATTTAACTGGAACGTTGTAGAGAGAACTGGATTATGAAATTTATACCACAGAAACTTCAAGATGTTAACTCAAAAATGGCACTGGAATCAATTAAAAACAGTAAGCCAATTGAGAGAAATAAATTTTTTAAAATCACTGCCAGATTACCGTATTTTTTTCGGCAGGAATGTACACTTTTTTTATTTTATTTATCATTTTTTGTGTACTTCATATTTTTGAATGATTCTTTTTTCTATTCTTTTCTAACACTTTGAATATCTCAAATCCAGAATTTCAGAATTTTACAGTACGTAAATCAGTTGCAATAAGGAAAAACAGTAAGCACTCTTTTCAGAAACAGAGGAATCCTAATAGGAATAAAAAACAGAATGATGAACTAGCAAAGACATAATAGAAAATGATGTATTGGAACTTGTATAGGTCTAGAATACAAGTATGAACTCAATTCTAAAGAGAAAATGCACAAAGGATCAACATCAATTCAGAAAATTATATGACACCAAAGCAAGAAACAATCAAAACAATAAAAGTACTACTAGAAGTAATGACATATATGGAATAACATGACTAAGACAAAACTTGACATGATTCAAAAATTAAAAGACACAACACAAATTGTAACAAGTGAAAGGAAGCTTAAGGTAAACTCTAGGAAGGATAATGCCATTCCAAAAGAGCAACCATACTCATAAGAATTATGAGTGCCATAAACCTTTCCACAAACACTTAGAGCAAAAGAAAAACAGCAAGAATACTCAAGTAAAATTCTAAAACAGAAACTTAAATTGCAAGAAATTAAAGAGCTCTTGAAATTAAAGTGCACACAACTCAACAATTAAACAAGAAGAACCTAAGACTCATGATACCACATGATGTGATTCCAATAGCCACATAGAACAAGATTCTTGACACTTTGAGGAATCACCTTGAGCTGGAAAATATAGAGGCACTTTCTTAGAAGTTGGATCATGGTTCTAAGTCAAGAACTCACCAATAACAAGTACCAATTACCAAACTCATTTGGTTGAACCAAATATTGTCAAATTGAATCAACAAAGGAAACATAAAATGAATTGACCGAACAGAATTATGCAAGAACACATAAGAACCGAACATAAAAGGAATTGAAAACAAAAACAGAACACATGTGCTGGAAAATGGAAAAGCCGAACCAAAACATGCTCAAGAACACAAGACAACAAGAGTAATTGAAAGAGAAGAAAGGAAGGAGAAGAGAATGCTCATGAAGATGGAAGATAGGTTGGATGATCACGCCACTAGAAGTATGGATGCTCCTAGATGAGTGTGGAAGCCGCCACTTGAGGAAACCATGGTCCTTCAAGATAAGACTAGAGTAGAAGCTCAAAAGCTCTCCAAATGCTCACTCCAATTTTGAGTATAGTTTCTTTAGATGAATTCAAATCTGAAATTTACAAGGAAGGCACCTCTATTTATAGCCTAAGGTGCTGAAAATTGAAAGCTAAAACAAATCAAAATTCCCTCCAAAACAAGCTAGAACCGGCGCTCAAAAAGCAAAGCAAGGAAGGTGTGATCCTTTCCTTCACTTTGGCACCCCCTATTCTACTCCTACACCTATCTACTAATACACCCCCCTAAAGCTCCTAACTAAAACCTAAAAGATGCTATAACAAAAGAGGTTTCTAAGGTTTCCCTCTAAGCACCTTCAACTAAAGACACTACAAAAAGAGAAAATAAATGTCCTCCAGCTCCCAAGGCTTTGAACATGCTTCTTGTAATCCTTTGAGGTGGACTTTGACCTCCATGGGCGTCCTCCATTTGTGCCTCCACCTCTTCTTGAGCTTGATGAGTGGCCTCCATGTTCTCTTGGGCTTGATCTCCATCACAACGTCCCGAAGATCCTGCTTTGTGAACGTAATGTCCACCTCTGGCGAGTGATCTTCAAACATGTCCACTGCCATCACCGATCGCGCATACTTTTTCCTTTGCGATGCGGTGCATCCACCACCTGAAAAACCCCCTGCAATGGTGTGGATCTCCCCATGGATAGGCATCTCGTGTTGCTGGGCTTCTCCACCTGCTGGCTGGGAGCTCGATGCTCCCCCCGTCCTCCTGTCCAGCAGATAATCATTTAGGAACCCGCTCTTAACCAGATCGTCGAGCTGGTATCCTAAAGACAAACACGAGTCCAGGTTGTGGCCAAAACACTGGTGGAACTCGCGCCAGGCGTCCGGCTTTGACCCCAGCACCTTGTCGCCCACCTTCTCAGGCGCCTTCAACCTAGCAGATATGTTAGGGATAGCGATCAGATCCGCTAGTCCCATGACGAATTTGTGCTTAGGCGGGCGATTGTATTCCCGGCGTGCTGGTTGTTGGCGTGCTGGTTGTTGGCGCGCTTGGCCTCTTTCCTTATTTCTCCTATCTATCGTAAGGATAGCGAGTCCTTTGGTCTTTCCTGGCTGCCGCCGCCGTTTCCAGCACTCTCTGCGGTTGGATCCTGGTCTGGGCGCGCGGTCTGGCGGGAGCCACGCTGCCTCTCTTCTCGGCGACCTCACTCTCATCGGCGATGTGGGCCACCGCAAGTCGCCTGACTTCAGCAAACGTCGCTGGATGAGCCCTGATCAAAGCCTCGCAGAATGGCCCTGGCTGCACGCCCTTCTTGAAGGCATAGACCAGCATTTCTTCATCCTTGGCCGGCGATCTGACCATCTGCGCTCCGAAGCGATTGAGGTAGTCTCTGAGGGACTCCCCATGGTACTGCCTTATATCAAACAGATCATAGGACACCCTCGGCGGTGCCTTATTCACAATGTACTGCTCGACAAAGATTTTCGAGAATTGTTGAAAATTGGTTATGTGGCCATTAGGCAGGCTCACAAACCACTCCATCGCCGTTCCCTGGAGCGTACTCACGAACATCTTGCAGTAGACGGCGTCTGACCCTCCCGACAGCATCATCTGTGTGTGGAACGTGGTCAGGTGAGCCTCTGGATCCTCCACGCCGGTAAAAACAGCTTTAACCGGAACCACGCTCGTGGGAATGGGCGTGTCGGTAATCGCCTGAACAAAAGGCATTGGGAAAACACGAGGTGGCGTAGACGGTGCCACCTCTTCAGCAGAAGAACGTCCCTGCTGCTCCTGAAGAGCTCGACGCAGCTCCTCAGTTACCTTGCTGAGCTCCTCGTTCCTGGCGCGAGAGGCGACCAGGTCCTCATGTATCCTTGCCTGCTCGACGCGCGAGGCTTCCACAGTTGCCTGCAACGAGCGCATCATCTCTGCCATCTGCGCCATGGTCATGGCGGCGTCGCCTTCAGCTGCGACAGGCGCCACGGGACTGGAACGATTGCTTCTCATTTTTCTCATTAACTTCAGCGAACCACAGAAATACAACAAACAACACTTCAACCACGATCGAATCAGCGATCAATCGGAGAAAACTCAAGAAACTGCGCAAGAACCCAAGAACACCGCAAACCTTCGAAGAAAACCACAGCTTCACCAAAAAACACTGTTTTCCTGCGAATCAACCAATCAAACGAAAGAACTCGAATCCACCGATCGAAAAGCCAAACGAACGGTTCAAAACGCAAACTTCACCGAACGAAGCTCAAAGAAACTACGAACGGCGGTTGCACCAGCACACAACCACGCCGAAAACCTCGAAAACTTCCACGAACTCACGCTGTGGATGGGAGCAAGCTTTACACGGCCCCACGGTGGGCGCCTGATGATCCTGCCTGTTGACCGGAGCGCTGGAGAATGCCTCGTCAAAGGATCGACGTGCGCACCGCTTCTCACCTCCGCTCCTTCTCTGGATCTATCTCAAGAACCTGCAAAGAAACGATACGGCGCCGCTGCGGCCGATCGCACTCCGACGCTCAAGTCAGTGACGGTATCACCAAATACTAAGAACGAGAACCGTGCAAATCCTCTCTCACTCGCAAGCGTAAAGTGTATGAACTGAACGTGCGTACCTCAGAAAGTCTGTTAAGAACTCTTATATACCTGGTGGTTTTCTCTCTCCTGGCAGTTACAGACTTGGACACGTGGCTCGCATCCAACTGTACACGTGCCATCATCTGGAGGCTCCCTGACTTGGCGCTGCTTCTACTCTTATTTTTGCTAAGTTACTTATGCATGGTACGGCCCAGTGCATAGCTAACTTAGGAGTGCGATTTCTACTGAAACTGGCGAGTTAGGGCCTTCATACACCTTCCCTGTGGTCTCGCCGGCCGCCTTCATAATCTGCTTCTCCTTCGTCTTTGGCGATGTGCTTATTCTGGCGATCTCCGACTGCTTGGTCGCCTGAGTCCACATCTGGCGACTTCATCTTCAACCTGGCGATCGCCTGTTCTGGTAAACTGGAAATCGGAACACGCCAACTTAACAATCGGCGACCACACGTGCCTCCCGACTTCCTTCCTATCTGCCAACCTGACGCCTTGTCAACATGCCTACACTGTAGCAGGATGCCACGTCATCACACCCGTCCTACCAGGGCGGTACAGTTTTAATTATACTTTTGCTGCTGATATAAACAACCGATTAAAACGCAATTTCCATCGGTTAAAATTCTGTAAACAGTTTCTGTATCATTGTTTGATTACTTTCCTTAATTTCTTATCTGTATTGTTTGATAAAGGTTCATTCTTAATCAATCTTTGCGAAAATCTTTGATAAACAATTCACCCCTCTTGTTTAAGCCATCAATTCTTACAGTAAGTTCATTTTTTTCTTTCTTCCTTTGAGTTAGTTTTGAACTTGTTAAGTTATCTTTGGTATAGGCTTTACATGTGGTGTTTTTAGCTTCAGGATTAGTCCCCGTTAGTGATCCTGCCTGTTGACCGGAACGCTGGAAACTGCCTCGTCAAAGGATCGACATGTGCACCGCTGCGAACCTCCGTTCCTCTTTGAGATGCACCTCAAGAACCTGCAAAGAAACAGAGCGGCGCCGCTGCGGCCGATCGCACTCCAACGCCCAAGTCAGTGACGGTATCACCAAATACTAAGAGAACAAGAACCGTGCAAATCCTCTCTCACAGTAAGCTCTATAACTCGCAAGTGTAAAGAGTATAATCTGAACGTGCGTACCTCAGAAAGTTCGTTGAGAACCCTTATATACCTGGTCGTTTTCTCTCTCCTGGCAGTTACAGTCCTGGACACGTGGCTCGCATCCAGTCGTACACGTGCCATCATCTGGAGCCTCCTTGACTTGGCGCTGCTTCTACTCTCATTTTGGCTAAGTTACCTATGCATGGTACTGCCCAGTGCATAGCTAACTTGGGAGTGCGATCTCTACTGGAACTGGCGAGTTAGGGGCCTTCATACACCTTCCCTGTGGTCTCGCCGGCCGCCTTCATAATCTGCTTCTCCTTCATCTTCGGCGATGTGCTTGCTCTGCCGATCTCCAATGACTAGGTCGTCTGAATCTACATCTGGCGACTTCATCTTTAACCTGGTGATCGCCGATTCTGGTAAGCTGGAGATCGGGACACGCCAATTTAACAACTGGCGACTACGCGAGCCCCCCGACTTCCTTCCCTTCTGCCAACCTGGCGCCTTGTCAACACGCCTATACTGTGGCAGGATGCCACGTCATCACTCCCGACTACCAGGGCGGTACACAAGCCCCCCAGTCTTAAGCGAAGACTTGTCTAGCGAAAAGACTGAAAGAGCCACGTCAACACCGATCTACGTGGCACTGACGCAGAATTCCAAGCGGTTGTACCTTCTGCTGCTCTGACGCTCCACCAAACCCCTCACTCATCGCTCGACACGTGGCTTCATCAACGGCTCTCTTCAGTTGCCGTTTGCGCTTCCTAAACCCATTTCGAAAAAACCCTTAAACCCATTTTCACTCAACACTGTTCCATCACTTTCCCTCGCATTCACGAACGCTCTAACTTTCTTCTGCGAAAAACTCTCAGCGCTCTCCAGCATTCTGAATCACCATCAACCTGCATCGTCTTCCTGATCATCAAAAGGTACCTACTTTCCTTCTTTTGCTGGTTTTCCTTGCATTTTAACCGATTCGCATCATCCTGTAACTGCCTAGTGCATACGCTGTGGGTTGTTTTTCCATTTCTCCTTCTGCGTCAATCGTCGCAACGAACCTACATTCGTTCGTTTTTCACCTTCCTTCTATGATCGAGTCAGCCTCTGTAACCCCTGATCATTTTTCCTTTCTTCTTCCTTTGCAGCTGCTACCATGACTCGCACAAAGATCACCCCGAATCCTCCTCTTTCATCACGAAACCCCCCTTCACAAGCACACGACCCACCGCGAGTTCGTGGCGCTTCATCTTCGCGGGCTGAGAGGCCTGCGTCTTCCCGCCCTAACCTGGCCCAGGCGACTCCACCTATCGCCGGAGGAGCCCCTGTTCCCTTGCCAGACTTCAAAACCCTGTATCCTTGGGCCAACTCGACCCTTCTGAAGGAGACATCCTCTGTGAACACTGCTGGGGCAGTTTTGCGGCTGACAAAGGGGGATGAGCCTAACCAGACGTTTCATAAGGAGCACGATGAGAAAATGATAGTGCTACCTTGCCCCCCCCGATCTGCCCGTTTGTGCCGATGACAAGGTGAGTGCTGACGGGCCCTTCTGCTTCGTCTACACAACCTTATTCAAGAAGGTGAAGCTCAAGTTCCCTTTCACCCGTTTCGAAAGGGAGCTCCTTACCGAGCTCAACATCGCCGCCACCCAGCTCCATCCCAACAGCTGGGCGTTTGTGCGAGCGTTCGAAGTGATGTGCGACCATCTGGGGTTGCCCGCATCGGTGGACGTGTTCCTATTCCTCTTCGAAGCCAAGCACCCAGGAGACCGCCTGTGGGTTAGCTTGAACGCGATCGCTGGGAGGTCCATCTTTGCCATCTTCCAGCAGTCCTATAAAGACTGGAAAGGGAGATTCGTTCAAGTGCACGCGAATGACAAGGACGCCTCCCTTCTCGACGGCTTCCCCTTGTACTGGGTGGACAAGGGGAAGAAAGAGTCCAAGAGCTGCTTCAAGAGACCCAGAAGTCCTGACAGCATGGGAGCATTGGACAGAGATCTCTGTCTCTTCTGGAAAAGGGTGGCGGACGCCAACATCACTTTCCTTACCACCACCTTGATCTGCTTCGAATTCTACGAAGACCAGCTAGAAATTTGAATAGGTTAGAACATTAAAACTGTTGTTTTAATACTGCTTCTGTTTTAGCTGTTTCTGGGCGTCTTGCGCGTTATGCGCAAGACTTTGGTTTTATCTTTCCTGCACATATCATCTGCTTTGCTGTGTACTACCTTATGCATTTGTTTTTTCCCTGAGTTAACCCATGCATTTTCGTTCCATGCAGACAACATGTTGGGCAAAGGCATGCTCGCTGAACGAAGGCGCTCGCCCGTAACCACGGGTTGGCGACGGGTTCTCAAACGGTGCCCAACTCGGTGGTGGAGACAGCCATCGTCCACGGGCGATCGCCACCCAAGGAACCTGCCCAACGCAAGAAACTGGTCCTCAAGAGACCTAAAAGGAAAGCCCCTCAGGTGATCCCCGAGGAAGAGGAAGAAGATGACGAGGCCACCGAAGACGGTTTGGTCTCAAAGAGGAAGAGGGTGGCACCTTCTTCACCGCCTGCTCCACCCCCTCTTCCAACCTCAACACCTCCATCGACGCCTGCTCCTCCTCCATCATCGCCACCCCCACAGGCTCCTGCCTCTCCAGTCCAAGCAGTCCCACTGGCCACTGCGCCACCTGCAGCTGAGGCCCAAGAGCCAAACTTCATGGAGGACCCCCCAAGCACCTCTACACCATATGTGTCGGCTGGAGGGGGTCCCCCTTCAAACGCCTCAGCTGCAGAAGTTGCTCCAATCGGGGATGAGGTTGCTCATACCTCTCCGATTCTGATCACCGAATCCCCGATTCCGTCGCCACGCTAAGAAGCGTCTACTGACGAACCTGCTAAGGAAGGTGGCGACGAGAACCAACAACAGGCTCCCCTGGTACCTCTCCAAGCAGCAAACCTCCCTTTGGAGGTCATAAGGATGTGGGAGCCTCTATCTGCTAAGCTGAAGACCATAGCAGAAGACATCCCGGCGATCATAACCAGAGCTGTGGAAAGCTCAACCAGGAGGCTTCAAGACGACCTCTTCACCCTCAAAACGGAAAACAGCACCATCAGAGTCGAGGTGGAGAAGTTGTCCGCCAATCTGACACTCGCGGAGATTGAACACTCCCGAGTAGAAGACGCAATGAGCACCGAGCTCAGATTGGCACGCAAGGAGGCCACTGATCTCCGCCATAAGGTGCATCAACTTGCTCAAGAAAAGGTCGAACTGGAGAGCAAGATCGTGCCTCTTCGCGTCAGGGTGGTTGACCTGGAGGCTCTCATGAAAGCTGATGCCGCCAAGGTGCAAAAATTGGAGCAGAGGTCAGTCGACCGAGAGAAATTCCTTGGGCAAGTGGAAAAGGCGAGGGACGACGCCATAGCTGATCTTGCCGAGGCCAACAAAGAGAAGGGAAAGGTGGCTGCTGAATTGGCCCAAGCACAAGCGGAATCCAAGAAGGTTACTGAAGACCTTCTCCAGGCTCAAGAGACCAACGAACAACTCAAAAAACAGGTTGAAGAGCTGGAGCAACAGAATAAAGAGCTGAAAGAGCAAACTGAAGACCTCAAGAAGCGGATTGAGGAACTTCAGAAGCAAATTGAAGAACTCAAGCTAAACTCTGCTCAAATTCTGGCTGCTGGATTCGAAGCTGCGCGGGAACAATTTGCTTGCCTATTCCCCGACCTGGATCTCAGCATGGTGTCGCTGAACAATGAAGTGGTGGATGGAAAAGTCGTTCCTGCTGAAGATTAATCAACTCTTCTTCATCTACTACCTTCGTGCTTTCCCTTGTATTATAACTTGTAATAAAATTTTATGTCCCCTCGTATATATGTTCTGAACTGTTATTCACTGCTATCTGTTAATGACAAAGGTTTACGTTTTTCCTTTTATAACTTCTTCACTCGCTTCAACTTTCCTTGCTTGTTTAATTTCAAAGAAATGACTTAGGAAAACTGTAGGTACAACCTTTGACTTAACTGCTTCGGATCACTTCAGCCCTAAGCAACAAACACTTAACAATTCGTAATCTTAAGGCAATTAACCTTATCGTAAAAATATCCCTCAAGCAATGAACTGTAACTCAGTTGCTGGCTTAAACACCGCTCCACTCGACCTGCTTCATCAAACAGGTCTTTTAACCTTCCCGCCGCTGTTCGAACTCTTCCAGATCGCCAAAGACTCTTGGTGATATCAACTTCTTTCTAGCCTCATGCTTTGGCCATTGTTTCTTTATCTGGGGGTAGAAACGCCTTTTGGGATCCTTCTTTGCCTCCCTGAACTTCAGAACGAAAGACCGGGTGACTAGGCGTTCTCTTCGAACCTACCTTAGCCACCTTCCAAACTTCTTCCACCCTCTGCACCATACCTGAACTCGTTCGAGACGAGAAGGATTTTATCTTGCCTAAGCTCGCATGTAGGCGAGAAGGTCTTTGAACTCGCCTGAACTCGCTCATCGGCGAGAAGGTCTTTAACTTGCCTGAACTCGCTCATCGGCGAGAAGGTCTTTAAACTCGCCTCTACATTGCCCCAGGGGTTACATCTTCTCGCCCCCAGAAACACGGAGGACTTTTTACTGGTGCCTCTACATTGCCCCAGGGGTTACATCTTCTCGCCCCCAGAAACACTGAGGACTTTTCACTCTTCCTCGCCTGCACTCGCTCGACGACGAGGAGGTCTGTTTCTCGCCTCAGAACGCGCGAGGGCGTTGAGGTCTTTTAACTGGTGCCTCTGATTGATGAGGACTTAAAAACTTTAACTGGTGCCTCCAATCGCCGAAAAACGATGAGGACTTAAAAACTTTAACTGGTGCCTCCAATCGCCGAAAAACGATGAGGACTTAAAAACTTTTTAGAAAGCACGCGATATATCTTTACTTGCCTTATATCACGTACAAGTGACAAGGTCTTTCTTCAAAACTTTTGGAAAATAGCACACATGCAATCTGAAAACGCCTTATACCTCGAAAACTCTTCTTTTATTGGGTGGCCTCGTTAAAAACCCTCCTTAGGGAAAAAAGAGTGCCCCCTTCAAACTGTTTCATCAGAGACATTGTAATATGACTTTGTGTTTGTCTTTACTTACAAAGCTCTTAACTATAGTACAACTTCAGGTGTGTGGCGTTCCAGGTGCGAGGAATCGCCCCTCCTTCCAGCGTCTCTAAGCGGTAGGCGCCGTTCCCGAGCGCCTCGGTTATTCTGAACGGTCCAGTCCACTTGGGTGACAGTTTATTCTCCATCTCGTACTGGTGGGCCTTCCTCATCACCAAGTCGCCTTCTCTAAACTGCCTTGGCATCACCTTCGAGTTGTATCTTCGTTCAATCCTTCTCTTCACGGCTTCAGCCTTCAACCTCGCCTCTTCCCTGACCTCATCCAGTAGATCCAGGTTCAGCCTTCTCTCTTCATTCGAGTCTTCCTCTACGAAGTTCTGGGATCTCGGCGAGCTCTCCTGGATCTCCACTGGAATCATGGCATCACACCCATAGACCAAGCTGAACGGGGTCTCATGGGTTCCTGACTGCTCGGTGGTGTGGTACGCCCAGACTATACGGGGCACCTCCTCAGCCCAACTTCCCTTGGCTTTCTCAAGCCTTCTCTTCAAACCCCTCAACAACACCCGATTAGCTGACTCCACCTGGCCATTTGTCTGAGGGTGCTCGACGGATGCAAACACTTGTTGAATTCCCACTCCTTCGCAAAGCTTCTTCAACAGGTGGCTTGCAAACTGCGTCCCATTATCCGACACCAGGCGTTTAGGCACTCCAAACCGGCACACGATGTTCTTCCACACGAAACCTTCGATCTTGTGTGCGGTGATCTGGGCCACTAGTTCTGCTTCAATCCACTTGGTGAAATACTCAATCGCCACCACCAAGTACTTCATTTGCCTGATCGCCAGCGGGAAAGGTCCCAGGATGTCGATTCCCCAAGTATGAAACGGCCAAGGGCTATAGATCGACTTCAACTCCTCGGGAGGTGCCTTGTGCCAATCAGCGTGCTGTTGGCATTGTTTGCAACACTGGGCATACTTCTTGCAATCTTCTCTCATCGATGGCCAGTAGTAGCCTGCACGGAGAGTCCTCGCGGCCAGAGATCGACCCCCAACGTGGCTTCCGCATATACCCTCGTGGAGCTCTGCCATGATCCTCGTGCACTTCTCGCCGTGTACGCATTCCAGGAGTGGGTGAGTGAACCCAAACCTGTACAGATCGCCATCAATCAATGTGTACTTGCTGGAATTTTTCTTTACCTTCCTAGCTTCTGTCGGATCCAGTGGGAGGAGGCCATCTGCCAGGCACCGCTTGTACTGGGTTATCCAGGTGTCTGGCTCATGGATGGCACATACCTGCGCCATATTCACCTTCTGTCCTCGACATGCTCTAATTCTCGGCGATCTCAGAGTTTCTTGCGTCAAGGACTTATGGCTTCTCGCTGCTTTCTTCGTCGACTTGCTTATCTGAAGGACCAGGTGATCTGCTACAAATGCCCTTGGCGTCTTCAGAGTTTCTTGAATCACCGTCCTCTGCCTACCGCCTTTGCCTGAGCTGGCGAGCTTAGCAAGCAAGTCAGCTCGGGCATTCTGCTCTCTGGGCACATGTACTACTTCAAAGGAGGCAAAGGAACTCTTCAATTCCTGCACATACGCCAAGTAAGCCGCCATTTGTGGATCTTTAGCCTGGAACTCGCCTGTTACTTGCCCCGTGACCAGCAGCGAGTCACTCTTAGCCATCAGCACCCTAGCTCCCATCTCCTTGGCCAGCAAAATTCCGGCAATCAGCGCCTCATACTCTGCTTGATTGTTACTGGCTTTGAAGGCAAATCTCAAAGATTGTTCGATCAGCACGCCGTTGGGTCCTTCCAAAATGACTCCAGCACCGCTACCCTGCTGGTTCGACGATCCATCCACCGAGAGTACCCAACGGAAATCGTCTCCTTCAACTCGCGTCGCCTCTGATGAGAGCTCAACCACGAAATCTGCAAAGATTTGCCCCTTGATCGGGCCTCGGGGCTCATATTTAATATCAAACTCTGACAACTCTACGGCCCACTTCACCATCCTTCCCGCAACGTCAGGTTTCTTCAAGACCTTCTGGATGGGCAGGTCAGTCATCACCAGTATTGTGAAGCTATGGAAGTAGTGGCGCAACCTCCTCGCCGAAAATACCATAGCCAGTGCAGCCTTCTCCAGGGCCTGATATCTCGTTTCTGGGTCCTGCAACACCTTGCTCACAAAATAAATAGGCTTCTGAGCCTGATCTTGATCCTGGGCGAGCACCGCACTCACCGCCCTCTCAGTTACAGCAAAATACAACCTGAGAGGGATTCCCACCAGCGGTTTGCACAGAACCGGCAGGCTCGCCAGATACTCCTTCAGTTTGACGAAAGCTTCCTCGCACTCTTTCGTCCAAACGAACTTATTATTGCGCCGCAGACACTGAAAATAGGGATGCCCCTTTTCTCCGCTAGCTGACACGAAGCGAGATAGGGCTGCCATCCGACCTGTTAGCTGCTGGACTTCTTTCACCGTAGCTGGGCTCCTCATCGCCAAGATGGCGGCACACTTGTCTGGGTTGGCTTCTATTCCTCTTTCAGTCAAGAGGAAACCCAAAAACTTTCCAGCCTCCACGCCGAAAATACATTTCTCCGGATTCAGCTTCAATCTGAACTTGGCGATCGTCGTGAACAACTCTTCCAAGTCTGCAACGTGCTTGCTTTTTTCCGGCGAGGTCACGACCATGTCATCGACGTAAGCTTGCACGTTCCTTCCCAGCATTGGTGCAAGTACTCGATCCATCAGCCTCTGGTACGTGGCCCCCGCGTTCTTCAGCCCAAACGGCATCACCTTATAGCAGTAGCACGATCTCTCCGTCATGAAGGCTGTCTTCTCTTCATCCATGGGATGCATCTTGATCTGATTGTATCCCGAGAAGGCATCCAGGAAACTCAGCAACTTGCACCCTGCAGCACTATCGACCAGGGCATCAATGCTTGGTAAAGGATACGAATCCTTTGGGCAAGCTTTGTTCAGGTCGGTGAAATCGACGCACATGCGCCATTTCCCGTTACTCTTCTTTACCAGCACGACATTTGCCAGCCATTCAGGGTACTGGACTTCCCTGATGTGGCCTGCAGCGAGGAGTTTCTGTGTTTCGTCCCTGATCGCCTGCCTCCTCTCCTCGTTGAACTTTCTTCTCCTTTGTCGCACTGGTTTCACCAAATTGTCCATCGCCAGATGATGGCACAAGAAGTCGGGATCAATCCCGGGCATGTCCGAAGCGGACCATGCAAACGCGTCCAGATGCCGCTCAATCACCTTGGCGATCTGGTCCTGGAGCTCGACCTCTAGAGAGCTTCCCAGCTTGAAGATCTTTCCTCCGATCTCCTTTTCGAGCCACTGCTCGACAGGTTTTGGCCTGGATTCTCTGGCGATCACCGCCCTGGCGATTCCCTGCTCCCTCGCTTCCTCAGGGCGATTCCGCGCCTCTTCCTCCTCCAGACCAGCATTCCTCTCGCCCAGCTCAGCGTCCACCATCTCCACATCTCTTTCGGCGGCCTCCTCTGTTACCGTCGATCTGGGCTTCACACCGGGAGGTGGGGTGGTTGTCACATAACTCACCGACCTCTTGTTTTTCAGGCTATTCTCATAGCACTTTTTCGCTTCTTTCTGATCAGACTTGATCGTGATCACCACCCCCTCCATAGACGGCAACTTTACCTACATGTGCCGGGTCGACGGGATTGCGCCTATCCTGTTAAGCGTGGGCCTTCGCAACAGGATGTTGTATGCTGAAGGAGCGTTCACAATGAGGTACTTGATTTTCTCCGTCCTCGACCCAGCCTCATCTGTAAACGTGGTTCTCAGCTCTATGTACCCCCTGACCTCCACCTGGTCACCAGCGAACCCATATAGGCACCCTCCATAGGGCCTTAGCGATCTGTCATCAGCGATCGCGCGTACTTCTTCCTCTGCGATGCGGTGCATCCACCACCTGAGAAGCCCCCTGCAATGGTGTGGATCTCCCCGTGGATAGGCATCTCGTGTTGTTGGGCTTCTCCACTTGCTGGCTGGGAACTCGACGCTCCCCCCGTCCTCCTGTCCAGCAGATAGTCATTTAGGAACCCGCTCTTAACCAGATCGTCGAGCTGATATCCCAAAGACAAACACGAGTCCAAAGTGTGGCCAAAGCCTTGGTGAAACTCACACCAGGCATCTGGCTTTGACCCCAGCACCTTGTCGCCCACCTTCTCAGGCGCTTTCAACCTAGCAGATATGTTAGGAATGGCGATCAGATCCACCAGTCCCATGACAAACTTGTGCTTAGGCGGGCGATTGTATTCCCGGCGTGCTGGTTGCTGGCGTGCTTGGCTCCTTCCCTTGTTCCTCCTATCGTAAGGATGGCGAGTCCTCTGGTCCTTCCTGGCCGCCGCCGCTGTTTCCAGCACCCTTTGCGGCTGGATTCTGGTCTGGGCGCGTGGCCTAGCGGGAGCCATGCTCCCTCTCTTCTCAGCGACCTCACTTTCATCGGCGATGTGAGCCACCGCAAGTCGCCTGACTTCAGCAAACGTCGCGGGGTGAGCCCTGATCAAGGCCTCGCAGAATGGTCCTGGCAGCACGCCCTTCTTGAAGGCATAGACCAGCATTTCTTCATCCTTGGCCGGCGATCTGACCATCTGCGCCCCAAAGCGATTCAGGTAGTCTCTGAGGGACTCTCCCTGGTACTGCCTTATATCGAACAGATCATAAGACACCCTAGGCGGTGCCTTATTCACGATGTACTGCTCGACAAAAATCTTCGAGAACTGTTGAAAATTGGTTATGTGGCCGTTAGGCAGGCTCACAAACCACTCCATCGCCGTCCCCTGGAGCGTACTCACGAACATCTTGCAGTAGACGGCGTCTGACCCTCCCGACAGCATCATCTGCGTATGGAACGTGGTTAGATGAGCCTCTGGATCCTCCACGCCGGTAAAGACAGCCTTAACCGGAACCACGCTCGTGGGGATGGGCGTGTTGGTAATCGCCTGAACAAATGGCATAGGGAAAACACGAGGTGGCGATGACGACGCCACCTCTTCAGCAGAAGAACGCCCTTGCTGCTCCTGAAGAGCTTGACGCAGCTCCTCAGTCACCTTGCTGAGATCCTCGTTCCTGGCGCGAGAGGCGACCAGGTCCTCATGCATTCTCGCCTGCTCTACGCGTGAGGCTTCCACAGTTGCCTGCAACGAACGCATCATCTCCGCCATCTGTGCCATGGTCATGGCAGCGGCGCCTTCGGCAGCGACGGGCGCAACTGGACTTGAGCGAATCACATAATGCAGCGAATCACATAATGCAGCGAACGACGCCTCAACCACGATCGATTCAGCGATCAGTCGGAGAAAACTATGCGAAACTGCGCAAGAAAACTCAAGAACACCGTAAACCTTCAAAGAAAACCACAACTTCACCAGAAACCAGCGCTTGCCCACGGACAACCAAACGAGCGAAAGAACTTCGAACTCCACCGAACAAATTAAGCGCAAACAACAGTAAAACCTCACTTCACCGATCGAAAACCCAAACGAACGGTATAAAACGCGAACTCACCGAACGAAACTCAAGCAAACAGCGAGCGATGGCTGCACCAGCACACAACCACGCAGAAAACTTCGAAAACCTCCAAGAACTCACGCTGTGGATGGGAGCAAGTTTTACACGGCCCCACGGTGGGTGCCTGATGATCCTGCCTGTTGACCGGAACGCTGGAAACTGCCTCGTCAAAGGATCGACATGTGCACCGCTTCGAACCTCCGTTCCTCTTCGAGATCCACCTCAAGAACCTGCAAAGAAACAGAGCGGCGCTGCTGCGGCCGATCGCACTCCAACGCCCAAGTCAGTGACGGTATCACCAAATACTAAGAGAACAAGAACCGTGCAAATCCTCTCTCACAGTAAGCTCTATAACTCGCAAGCGTAAAGAGTATAATCTGAACGTGTGTACCTCAGAAAGTTCGTTGAGAACCCTTATATACCTGGTCGTTTTCTCTCTCCTGGCAGTTACAGTCCTGGACACGTGGCTCGCATCCAGTCGTACACGTGCCATCATCTGGAGCCTCTTTGACTTGGCGCTGCTTCTACTCTCATTTTGGCTAAGTTACCTATGCATGGTACTGCCCAGTGCATAGCTAACTTGGGAGTGCGATCTCTACTGGAACTGGCGAGTTAGGGGCCTTCATACACCTTCCCTGTGGTCTCGCCGGCCGCCTTCATAATCTGCTTCTCCTTCATCTTCGGCGATGTGCTTGCTCTGGCGATCTCCAATGACTAGGTCGTCTGAATCTACATCTGGCGACTTCATCTTTAACCTGGTGATCGCCGATTCTGGTAAGCTGGAGATCGGGACACGCCAATTTAACAACTGGCGACTACGCGAGCCCCCCGACTTCCTTCCCTTCTGCCAACCTGGCGCCTTGTCAACACGCCTATACTGTGGCAGGATGCCACGTCATCACTCCCGACTACCAGGGCGGTACAGTTAGTTAAAAAATTCTAATGATATAGTTAGATATTTAATCAAGAGTATGTGGTGCATGTTAAACTACCCTTGAGCCTTTGTAGAATTGGAGCTTGTTGTGAGCACACCTGTCAAACTCAAGTAAGGGAAGTTAGTTTTAAATTTCCAATAGAACCATATGTTAGAAGATCTAGATGTGGGGGTGACGTGGTCACCAATTTCAAATCTCCTTGCAAGATTGTTTGCTTTTGAGTAAAGAATTGTACTTATTTGTTAATTTTGTATAGTATATATTGAATTTGATCTAGATAAGTTATTTAATGTGTTTTTTAAGAATAAAAGTGTTGAATGATAATATGAATTTATTTGAATTCCATTTATGATTCAATTGGAGTGTAAGAATTGAAAGTATTGGGTATTTAAATCTGGATGATTGAAAGTGGTTTACAAATAATGAATATATAGGTTGACATAATAAATTAATGAGATTAACTTTACAACTTTGAGCGAGTTATGTTTTGTGGCATGATACGTTTGATGAAATTCAAGTTTGAGTATGGAAATTTGTTGAAAATATTTAAATATAGCAGTTTTAATCTTTAACTTTCGCTAAAGGGAGAAGATTCTCGCTCAAGCAAAAATATGGTGAAATATGGAGTGCTCTCGAGTCCATCATGGGATGAATTTTGGGGTGCTTTCAGACTGATTTTCACTCAAGCGACGAAATCTTTGCTTTAGGCGATGGTCATTTATGCTTAAGAGACATTATTTTCGCTCTAGTTAAAAAAACTTAAATTTTAAGATTTGTTTTTGTGTTTATTATACTGGACCAGACCGCTCAGGACTCAGTGCCCAGTGATCGGATCTCAGTGCATGGCACATGTAGGTCAGCTCAGTTATTGGGCCAGTATAATGGGCCATGTGATTGGGCCACGGTTGGACAAGTAAACCCGTTTTGGTATAACTAAGGTAACCTTTTGTACGTAAAGTCAAGGTGGCTAACAAAGGATAATTGTGGACCTAGGGGTGCACTTAGTGCTTATGGGGTCTAGGTCAAGTAAATGTTTTCTTTTAAGCCTAAGCCCATGTGTTTTAGGGCACGTAGTGGTTAGATTGCATGTATAGTGAAAGATAGTGTACCACCCTGGTAGTCGGAAGTGATGACGTGGCACCAAGCTACAGTGTAGGCGTGTTGACAAGGCGCCAGATTCGCAGAAGGGATCCGATCTCCAGCATACCAGGCGATCGCCCAGTTGAAGATGAAGTCGCCAGATGTAAACTCAGGCGACCAAGTGATTGGAGATCGCCAGAGCAAGCACATCGCCGAAGATGAAGGTGGTGCAGATTATGAAGGCGGCCGGCGAGACCACAGGGAAGGTGTACGAGAGCACCCTAACTCGCCAATTCCAGTAGAGATCGCGCTCCCAAGTTAGCTATGCACTGGGCAGTACCATGCATAAGTAACTTAGCCAAAAAGAGAGTCAGAAGCAGCGCCCAAGTCAAGGAGGCTCCAGATGATGGCACGTGTACGACTGCATGCGAGCCACGTGTCCAGGTCTGTAACTGCCAGGAGAGAGAAAGTGACCAGGTATATAAGAGTTCTCAACGAACTTTCTGAGGTACGCACGTTCAGATTATACTCTTTACGCTTGCGAGTTCTTGAGCATACTGTGAGAGAGAACATTGCACGGTTCCTTGAGAGTTCTTGAGTGTTCTTGCTCTTAGTATTTGGTGGTTCGGTCACTGACTTGGGCGTTGGAGTGCGATCGGCCGCAGCGGCGCCGCTCTGTTCTTTTGCAGGCTCTTGAGGTAGATCTTGGAAGAAGGACGGAGGTTTGAAGCGGTGCACACGTTGATCCTTTGGCGAGGCAGGTTCCAACGTTCTGGTCAACAGGCAGGATCATCAGGCGCCCACCGTGGGGCCGTGTAAAACTTGCTCCCATCCACAGCGTGAGTTCTTGGAGGTTTTTCGTAGTTTTCTGCGTGGTTGTGTGCTGGTGCAACCATCGTTCGCTGTTCGCTTGAGATTTGTTCGATGATTTCGCGTTTTCCACCGTTCGTTTGGATTGTTGTTCGGTGAAGTAAGGTTTTCTGCTGTTTACGCGTGATTCGTTCGGTGGAGTTTGAGTTCTTTTGCTTGTTTGGTTATCCGTGGGAGAAGCGGTAGTTTCTGGTGGAGTTGCACGTTTCTTTGAAGGTTCGCGGTGTTCTTGAGTTTTCTTGCGGAGTTTCGCACAAGTTTTTTCCGATTGATCGCTGAGTTGATCGTAGCTGAAGTAAGTGTTGTTCGCTGCATTATGTGATTCGCCAAGTTTCATGAGAAAAATGAGAAGCAATCGTTCAAGTCCAGTTGCGCCCGTCGCTGCTGAAGGCGCCGCCATGACCATGGCGCAGATGGTAGAGATTATGCGCTCGTTGCAGGCAACTGTGGAAGCGTCGCGCATAGAACAGGCGAGAATGCACGAGGACCTGGCCGCCTCTCGGGCCAGGAATGACGAGCTTAGCAAGGTGACTGAGGAGCTGCGTCAAGCTCTTCAGGGGCAGCAAGGGCGTTCTGTTGCTGAAGAGGTCGCGCCGTCGTCGCCACCTCGTGTTTTCCCTATGCCTTTCGATCAGGCGATTACTGACACGCCTATTCCTGCGAGTGTGGTTCCTGTGAAGGCTGTTTTCACCGGCGTGGAGGATCCTGAAGCTCATCTCACCACGTTCCATACGCAGATGATGCTGTCAGGGGGATCAGACGCCGTGTATTGCAAGATGTTTATGAGCACGCTCCAGGGAACGGCGCTAGAATGGTTTGTGAGCCTGCCTAACGGCCACATAACCAGTTTTCAACAGTTCTCGAAGATTTTCGTCGAGCAGTATATCGTGAATAAGGCACCACCCAGGGTGTCTTACGATTTGTTCAATATAAGGCAGTATCAGGGAGAGTCTCTCAGGGACTACCTAAATCGCTTTGGGGCGCAGATGGTCAGATCGCCGGCCAAAGACGAAGAAATGCTGGTCTATGCATTTAAGAAGGGCGTGCTGCCGGGACCATTCTGCGAGGCATTGATCAGGGCCCACCCCGCCACGTTTGCTGAGGTTAGGCGACTTGCGGTGGCCCACATCGCCGACGAGAGTGAAGTCGCCGAGAAGAGAGGAAGCGTGGCTCCCGCTAGGCCACGCGCCCAGACCAGGATCCAGCCACAGAGGGTGCTGGAGACAGCGGCGGCCAGAAGGGTTCAGAGGACTCGCCATCCTTATGATCCAAGGAAGAACAAGGGCAGGGGCCAAGGACGCCAGCAACTAGCACGCCGGGAATACAATCGCCCGCCTAAGCACAAGTTTGTTATGGGATTGGCGGACCTGATCGCCATTCCCAATATATCTGCCAGGTTGAAAGCGCCAGAGAAGGTGGGCGACAAGGTGCTGGGACCAAAGCCAGACGCCTGGTGTGAGTTTCACCAGGGCTTTGGCCATACAGTGGACTCGTGCTTAGCATTAGGATACCAGCTCGACGATCTGGTAAAGAGCGGGTTCCTAAATGACTATTTGCTGGACAGAAGGACGGGGGGTGCGTCGAGCTCCCAACCAGCAGGTGCTGAAGCTCAGCAGCACGAGATGCCTACGCACGGAGAAATCCACACCATTGCAGGGGGTTTCTCAGGAGGTGGATGCACCGCATCACAGAGGAAGAGGTACGCGAGGTCTGTGATGACGATGGATATGTTTGAAGACCACTCGCCGGAAGTGGATATTACATTCACCAAGCAAGATCTCCGGGATGTTGTGCCTCATGACAACGATCCCATAGTAATTTCGTTGATAACAGCAGGAAGAAAGGTCCATAGGGTGCTGGTGGACCAAGGAAGCTCGACAGACGTGATGTTTTGGCCGACTTTCACGCAGTTGGAGCTGCCCCTTGACCAGCTGAGGCCCTATGGAGGGTGTTTGTATGGTTTCGCTGGTGACCAGGTGGAGGTCAGGGGGTACATAGAATTGAGGACAACGTTTACAGACGTGGCGGGCTCGAGAACGGAGAAAATCAAATACCTCGTTGTAAACGCTCCTTCAGCATACAACATCCTGTTGGGAAGACCCACGCTCAACAGGATAGGTGCCATACCGTCGACCCGGCACATGAAGGTGAAGTTGCCGTCTATGGAGGGGGTGGTGATCACCATCAAATCCGATCAAAAAGAGGCGAAGAAGTGCTATGAGAATAGCCTGAGAAACAAGAGATCGTTGAGTTACGTAACGACCACCCCGCCTCTTGGTGTGAAGCCCAGATCGACGGTAACAGAAGAGACCGCCGGAAGGGACGTGGAGATGGTGGATGCTGAGCTAGGGGAGGGGAATGCCGGTCTGGAGGAGGAAGAGGCAAGGAATCGCCCTGAGGAAGCGAGAGAACTGGGAATCGCCAGGGCGGTGTTCGCCAGAGAAACCAGACCAAAACCCGTCGAGCAGTGGCTCGAGAGAGAAATCGGGGGAAAGATCTTCAAGCTGGGAAGATCCCTGGAGGTTGAGCTCCAGGACCAGATTGCCAAGGTGATTGAACGGCATCTGGATGCGTTTGCATGGTCCGCTTCGGACATGCCCGGGATCGATCCCGACTTCTTGTGCCATCATCTGGCGATGGATAACTTGGTGAGACCAGTGCGACAAAGAAGAAGAAAGTTCAACGAGGAGAGGAGGCAGGCGATCAGGGACGAAACACAGAAACTCCTCGCTGCAGGCCACATCAGGGAAGTCCAGTACCCTGAATGGCTGGCAAATGTCGTGCTCGTGAAGAAGAGTAACGGGAAATGGCGCATGTGCGTCGATTTCACTGACCTGAACAAAGCTTGCCCAAAGGATTCGTATCCTTTACCAAGCATAGACGCCCTGGTCGATAGTGCTGCAGGGTGTAAGTTGCTGAGCTTCCTGGATGACTTCTCGGGGTATAATCAGATCAAGATGCATCCCATGGATGAAGAGAAGACAGCTTTCATGACGGAGAGATCGTGCTACTGCTACAAGGTGATGCCGTTTGGGCTGAAGAACGCGGGGGCCACGTACCAGAGGCTAATGGATCGAGTACTTGCACCGATGTTGGGAAGGAACGTGCAAGCGTACGTCGATGACATGGTCGTGACCTCGCCGGAAAAGAGCAAGCACGTTGCAGACTTGGAAGAATTGTTCACGACGATCGCCAAGTTCAGACTGAAGCTGAATCCAGAGAAATGCATCTTTGGCGTGGAGGCTGGAAAATTCCTGGGATTTCTCTTGACTGAAAGAGGAAAAGAAGCCAACCCAGATAAGTGTGCCGCCATCATGGCAATGAGGAGCCCAGCTACGGTGAAAGAAGTCCAGCAGCTAACAGGTCGGATGGCAGCCCTGTCTCGCTTCGTGTCAGCTAGCGGAGAGAAGGGACATCCCTACTTTCAGTGCTTGAGGCGCAATAACAAGTTTGCTTGGACGAAGGAGTGTGAGGAAGCCTTCGTCAAGCTGAAGGAGTATCTGGCGAGCCCGCCGGTTCTGTGTAAACCACTGGTGGGAACCCCTCTCAGGTTGTATTTTGCTGTAACTGAGAGGGCGGTGAGTGCGGTGCTCGCCCAGGATCAAGATCAGGCTCAAAAGCCTATTTATTTTGTTAGTAAGGTGCTGCAGGGCCCCGAAACGAGATATCAGGCCCTGGAAAAGGCTGCGCTGGCTGTGGTATTTTCGGCGAGGAGGTTGCGCCACTATTTCCATAGCTTCACCATACTTGTGATGACTGACCTGCCCATCCAGAAAGTTTTGAAGAAGCCCGAAGTTGCGAGAAGGATGGTGAAGTGGGCAGTGGAGTTGTCAGAGTTTGACATTAAATATGAGCCCCGAGGCCCGATCAAGGGGCAAATCTTTGCAGATTTCGTGGTCGAGCTCTCATCTGAGGCGACACGAGTAGAAGGGGATGACTTCCGTTGGGTACTCTCGGTGGAGTCATTTTGGAAGGACCCAACGGCGTGCTGATCGAACAATCTTTGAGATTTGCCTTCAAAGCCAGTAACAATCAAGCAGAATATGAGGCGCTGATCGCCGGGATTTTGCTGGCCAAAGAGATGGGAGCGAGGGTGCTGATGGCTAAGAGTGACTCGCTGCTAGTCACGGGGCAAGTAACAGGAGAGTTCCAGGCTAAAGATCCACAAATGGCGGCTTACTTGGAGTATGTGCAGGAATTGAAGAGTTCCTTTGCCTCCTTTGAAGTAGTGCACGTGCCCAGAGAACAGAATGCCCGAGCTGACTTGCTAGCTAAGCTCGCCAGTTCAGGCAAGGGGGGTAAACAGAGGACGGTGATTCAAGAAACTCTGAAGACGCCGAGAGCATTTGTGGCAGATCACCTGGTTCTTCAGATAAGCAAGTCGACGGAGAAAGCAACGAGAAGTCATAAGTCCCTGACACAAGAAACTTTGAGATCGCCAAGAATTAGAGCATGTCGAGGAGAGAAGGTGAGCATGACACAGGTCTGCGCTATCCATGAGCCAGACACCTGGATAACACAGTACAAGCGGTGCCTGGCAGATGGCCTTCTCCCACTGGATCCGACAGAGGCTAGGAAGGTAAAGAAAAATTCTAGCAAGTACACGTTGATTGATGGTGATCTGTACAGGTTTGGGTTCACTCACCCACTCCTGGAATGCGTACATGGTGAGAAGTGCACGAGAATCATGGCAGAGCTCCACGAAGGTATATGCGGAAGCCACGTCGGGGGTCAAGCTCTGGCCGCGAGGACTCTCCGTGCAGGTTACTACTGGCCATCGATGAGAGAAGACTGCAAGAAGTATGCCCAGTGTTGCAAACAATGCCAAGAGCACGCCGATTGGCACAAGGCACCTCCCGAGGAGTTGAAGTCGATCTACAGCCCTTGGCCGTTTCATACTTGGGGAATCGACATCCTGGGACCATTCCCGCTGGCGATCAGGCAGATGAAGTACTTGGTGGTGGCGATTGAGTATTTCACCAAGTGGATCGAAGCAGAACCAGTGGCTCAGATCACCGCACACAAGATCGAAGGTTTCGTGTGGAAGAACATTGTGTGCCGGTTTGGTGTGCCTAAGCGCCTGGTGTCGGACAATGGGACTCAGCTTGCAAGCCACCTGTTGAAGAAGCTTTGCGAAGGGGTGGGAATTCAACAAGTGTTTGCATCCGTCGAGCACCCTCAGACAAATGGCCAGGTGGAGTCAGCTAATCGGGTGTTGCTGAGAGGTTTGAAGAGAAGGCTAGAGAAAGCCAAAGGAAGCTGGGCTGAGGAGGTACCCCGTATAGTCTGGGCGTACCACACCACCGAGCAGTCAGGAACCCATGAGACCCCGTTCAGCTTGGTCTATGGGTGTGATGCCATGATTCCAGTAGAGATCCAGGAGAGCTCGCCGAGATTCCAGAACTTCGTAGAGGAAGACTCGAATGAAGAGAGAAGGCTGAACCTGGATCTACTGGATGAGGTCAGGGAAGAGGCGAGATTGAAGGCTGAAGCGGTGAAGAGAAGGATTGAACGAAGATATAACTCGAAGGTGATGCCGAGACAGTTTAGAGAAGGCGACCTGGTGATGAGGAAAGCCCACCAGTACGAGATGGAGAATAAACTGTCGCCCAAGTGGACTGGACTGTTCAGAATAACCGAGGCGCTCGGGAACGGCGCCTACCGCTTAGAGACATTGGAAGGAGGGGCGCTCCCTCGCACTTGGAACGCCACGCACCTGAAGTTGTATTACAGTTGAGAACTTTGTAAGTAAAGATAAACACGAAGTTACTTTACAATGTCTCTGTTAAAACAGTTTGCAGGGGACACTCTTTTTTCCCTAAGGAGGGTTTTTAATGAGGCCACCCAATAAAGAGAAGTTTTCAAAGTACAAGTTGTTTTAGATTGCGTGCCTGTTGTTTTCAGAAAGTTTTGAAGAAAGACCTTGTCACTTATATGTGACTTAAGGCAAGTTAAAGATGTATTGCATGCTTTCTAAAAAAGTTTTAAGTCCTCATCGTTTTTTGGCGATCGGAGGCATCAGTTAAAGTTTAAGTCCTCATCGTTTTTCGGCGATCGGAGGCATCAGTTAAAGTTTAAAGTCCTCATCGTCTTTCTGCGATCGGAGGCACCAGTTAAAAGACCTCAACGCCCTCGCGCGTTCTGAGGCAAGATAAAGACCTCCTCGCCGCCGAGCGAGCGCAGGCGAGGAAGAGTGAAAAGTCCTCAGTGTTTCTGGGGGCGAGAAGATGTAACCCCTGGGGCAATGTAGAGGCACCAGTGAAAAGTCCTCAGTGTTTCTGGGGGCGAGAAGATGTAACCCCTGGGGCAATGTAGAGGCACCAGTGAAAAGTCCTCAGTGTTTCTGGGGCGAGAAGATGTAACCCCTGGGGCAATGTAGAGGCACCAGTGAAAAGTCCTCAGTGTTTCTGGGGGCGGGAAGATGTAACCCCCGGGGCAATGTAGAGGCAAGAAAAAGACCTTCTCGCCTATGAGCGAGTTGAGGCAAGTAAAAGACCTTCTCGCCTATGAGCGAGTTCAGGCGAGTTAAAGACCTTCTCGCCGATGAGCGAGTTCAGGCAAGATAAAATCCTTCTCGTCTCGAACGAGTTCAGGTATGGCGTTAAGGGAGGACGAAGCTTGGAAGGTGGCTACGGTAGGTTCGAAGAGAGCGCCTAGCCACCCGGTCTTTTGTTCTGAAGTTCAGGAAGGTGGAGAAGGATCCGAAAGGCGTCTCTACCCCCAGATAAAGGAACAATGGCCAAGGCATGAGGCCAGAAAGAAGCTGATATCGCCAAGAGTGTTTGGCGACCAGGAAAAGTTCAAACAGTGGCGAGTAAGTTAAAGACTCGTTTTGATGAAGCAGATCGGGTGAAGCAATGTTTTAAGCCAGTAGTTGAGTTAAAGTTTGTTGCTTGAAGAGTAATTTTACGCTAAGGTTAGTTGCCTTAAGATTACGAGTTGTTAAAGTGATTGTTGTTTGAAGTTGAAGTGGTTCGAAACAGTTAAGCATAAGATCGTGCCTACGAATTCGCTAAGTCATTTCTTTGAAGTAAATCACGCAAGGGAAGTTAAAAGCAGACAAAGAAGTTACAGGAAGAAATGCCAAGGTAATTTCATTAAGTAAATACCAGTTCGGGCACATATACAGAAAGAGGGAAAAAGTTTATTACAAGTTACATACAAAGAAAAAGCATAAAGGTGATGGATGAGGGGAAATTGATTAGTCTTCAGCGGGAACCACTTTTCCATCCACCACCTCATTGTTAAGAGACACCATGCTGAGATCCAGATCGGGGAACAAGCAGGCGAATTGTTCCCGTGCAGCTTCGAATCCAGCAGCCAGAATTTGGGCAGAACTCAGATTAAGCTCTTCAATCTGTTTCTAGAGTTCTTCAGTTTGTTCTTTCAGCCCCTTGTTCTGCTGCTCCAGCTCTTCTACTTGCTTCTTGAGTTTTTCGTTGATTTCTTGAGCCTGGAGAAGGTCTTCAGCAACCTTTTTGGATTCTGCTTGCACTTGGCCCAATTCAGCAGCGATCTTCCCTTTCTCTTTGTTGGCCTCGGCAAGCTCAGCCATGGCGTCGTCCCTCGCCTTTTCCACCTTTCCCAGGAAGATCTCCCGATCAGCGAACCTCTGCTCCAGTTTCTTCACCTTGGCGGTGTCAGTTTTTATTAGGGCCTCTAAGTCAGCCACCTTAACGCGATAAGGCACAATCTTGCTTTCCAGCTCAATCTTCTCTTGAGCCAGAAGCTGCACCTTGTGGCGAAGATCGGTGGCCTCCTTGCGCGCCAACCGGAGCTCGATGCTCATCGCATCTTCTACTCGGGAGTGTTCATTCTCCGCGAGTGTCAGATTGAAGGACAACTTCTCCACCTCAACCCTCATGGTGCTATTCTCAGTTCTAAGGTTGAAGAGGTCATCCTGGAGCTTCCTGGTGGAGCTCTCCACAGCTCTAGTTATGATGGTGGGGATGTCTTCTGCCATCGTTTTCAACTTGGCAGATAAAGGCTCCCACATCCTCGTGACCTCAAGAGGGAGGTTTGCTGCTTGTAGAGGCGCCGGGTGGGCCTGTTGTTGGTTTTCGTCGCCACCTTCTTTAGTTGGTTCTTCAGTAGGCGCTTCTGGGCGTGGTGGCGACGTCGGGGATTCGGTAATCAAAATTGGAGAGGTATGGGCAACCTCATCCCCGATTGGAGCAACGTCTGCGGCTGAGGCATTTGAAGGAGGACCCCCTCCAGCTGATACATACGGTGTGGAGGCGCTCGGGGGGTCCTCCAAGAAGTTGGCTTCGGCGGCCTCAACCGCGGGTGGTGCAGTTGCCAATGGAATGGCTTGGACTGGTGAGGCAGGAGCTGGGGAAGGTGGCAGTGTTGGAGGTGGAGCCGGCGTGGATGGAGGTGTTGATGTTGGAAGAGGAGGTGGGGCAGGTGGTGAAGAAGGTGCCACCCTCTTCCTCTTCGTAACAAGGCCATCCTCGGTGACCTCGTCGTCTTCTTCCTCCTCCTCGTGGACTACTTGGGGAGCTTTCCTCTTGGGCTTCCTGAGGACAAGCTTTTTCCGCTGGTTGGCGGGTTGGACATTGGGAGGAGCTGGGCCCCTGGGTGGCGATCTGCCTTGAGCAGCGGCGATCTCCACCACAGAGTTTGGCACTGTTTGGGAGCCCGTTGCCAACCCATGGGTTCGGGCGAGCGCCCTCAATTCAGCGAGCTTGCCCTTGCCCATCATGTTATCTGCATAGAGCCAAAATGCATGGGTTAGCTAAGAGAGAAAATCAAGGCATAAGGCAATATGCAGCAAAGCAGATGAGCAGTGCAGAAAAATAAAACCAAAGTCTTGCGCATAACGCACAAGACGCCCAGAAACAGTTAACAGAAGCAGTATTAAAACAAAAGCTTAAATGTTCTAACCTATTCGAATTTCGAGTTGGTCCTCGAAGAATTCGAAGCAGATCAGGGTGGTGGTGAGGAAGGTGATGTTGGCATCCGCCACACTCTTCCAAAAGAGGCAGAGATCTCTGTCCAATGCACCCATGCTATCAGGACTTCTGGGTCTCCTGAAGCAGCTCTTGGACTCCTTGTTCCCCTTGTTCACCCAGTACAAGGGGAAACCGTCGAGTAGGGAAGCGTCCTTGTCGTTGGGCCGCACTTGGACGAACTTTCCCTTCCAGTCTTTATAGGATTGCTGGAAGATAGAGAGGATAGACCTCCCAGCAATCCCATTCAAGCTTACCCACAGGCAATCTCCTGGGTGCTTGGCTTCGAAGAGAAATAAGAAAACATCTACAGATGCTGGCAACCCCAGGTGGTCGCACATCACTTGGAACGCTCGCACAAACGCCCAGCTGTTGGGATGGAGCTGGGCGGCGGCGATGTTGAGCTCGGTGAGGAGCTCCCTCTCAAAACGAGTAAAGGGAAACTTGAGCTTCACCTTCTTGAATAGCGTTGTGTAAACGAAGCAGAAGGGCCCGTCATTGCTCGCCTTGTCGTCGGCGCAAACTGGCAGCTCGGGGGGGGGGGGGGGCAAGGCAGCACTGTCATCTTCTCATCGTGCTCCTTGTGGAATGTTTGGTGAGGCTCATCCCCCTTTGTCAACCGCAGAACTGCCCCAGCAGTATTCACAGAAGACGTTTCCCTCAACAGGGTCGAGTTGGCCCAGGGGTACAAGTTTTTGAAGTCTGGTGGGGGGACGGAGGCTCCTCCGGTGACAGGCGGAGTAGCCTGGGCCAGGTTGGGGCGGGAAGGTGCAGGCCTCTTAGCCTGGGAAGACGAAGCACCGCGTGCTCGCGGTGGGTTGAGTGCTGGAGAAGAGGGGTTTCGCGATGAAGGAGGAGGATTCGGGGTGATCTTGGAGCGAGTCATGGTGGAAGCTGCAAAGGAAGAAGAAAGGAAAAGGCAATCAGGACTCGTAGGGGCTGACTCTAATCATGAACGAAGGGTGAAAAGAAACGAACGAACGAAAGTTCGTTGCAACAAAGACAAAGCCCTAAGTTACGAAGAAGGGGAAATAGCAAAGACAACCCACAACGTATGCACCAGACAGTTAAAGGATGATGCGAATCGGTTAAAATGCAGGAAAAATCAGCAGAAGAAGGAAAGGAAGTACCTTTTTATGATCAGGAAGGCGATGAAGGATGTTGGTGATTCAGAATGTTGAAGAACGCTGAGAGCCTTTTTGCAGAAGAAGGTTGGAGCGTTCGAGAATACGATGAAAAGTGATGGAACAGTGGAGCGAAAATGGGTTTAAGGGTTTTTCGAAATGGGTTTGGGAAGCGCAAACGTTAACTGAAGGTAACCGTTGATGAAGCCACGTGTCTTGCGATGGGTGAGGGGTTTGGTGGAGCGTCAGAGAAGCAGAAAGTACAACCGCTTGAAATTCTGCGCCAGGGCCACGTAGATCGGTATTGGCGTGACTCTTTTAGTCTTTTCGCTGGACAAGTCTTCGCTTAAGACTGGGGGGCTTGTGTACCACCCTGGTAGTCGGAAGTGATGACGTGGCACCAAGCTACAGTGTAGGCGTGTTGACAAGGCGCCAGATTCGCAGAAGGGATCCGATCTCCAGCATACCAGGCGATCGCCCAGTTGAAGATGAAGTCGCCAGATGTAAACTCAGGCGACCAAGTGATTGGAGATCGCCAGAGCAAGCACATCGCCGAAGATGAAGGTGGTGCAGATTATGAAGGCGGCCGGCGAGACCACAGGGAAGGTGTACGAGAGCACCCTAACTCGCCAATTCCAGTAGAGATCGCGCTCCCAAGTTAGCTATGCACTGGGCAGTACCATGCATAAGTAACTTAGCCAAAAAGAGAGTCAGAAGCAGCGCCCAAGTCAAGGAGGCTCCAGATGATGGCACGTGTACGACTGGATGCGAGCCACGTGTCCAGGTCTGTAACTGCCAGGAGAGAGAAAGTGACCAGGTATATAAGAGTTCTCAACGAACTTTCTGAGGTACGCACGTTCAGATTATACTCTTTACGCTTGCGAGTTCTTAAGCATACTGTGAGAGAGAACATTGCACGGTTCCTTGAGAGTTCTTGAGTGTTCTTGCTCTTAGTATTTGGTGGTTCGGTCACTTACTTGGGCGTTGGAGTGCGATCGGCCGCAGCGGCGCCGCTCTGTTCTTTTGCAGGCTCTTGAGGTAGATCTTGGAAGAAGGACGGAGGTTTGAAGCGGTGCACACGTCGATCCTTTGACGAGGCAGGTTCCAACGTTCTGGTCAACAGGCAGGATCAGATAGCGTAGCACCATGAGTAAAGGCTGCCCACGTAAGCATAATGGACCCCTTATGTTGGGGTTGAACATTCGCTTTGATATCTCCAAATCTATTTGGATTGCTTGAAGACTTTGATGATGAATTTTTGGGTGTGTTTTGGGTAGTTTGAATTTGTAATCCACTCAAAGAATTGATCCAAGGTTATTTTATTTTAATCCTTTTGAAAAAGATGTGTTTTCAAACAGAAGCATAAGAACAACCTATTGATTTCTCGTTTTAATCGGTTGTTTTTCTCTCAGCTTGTTTGAAGGGTTTTTAACCTGTTTAACTTTGGTTGACTTTGCTGTCAAACCAATTCAGTCGGTTATTTCGAAAATTCAACCGACTGTTTTTTGAAAATCCTTAGCAGAATTCAGTTTAACTGATTCAATCTGTTTTTTCTGTTTTAAAATTGATTTGGCTTTTGTATTAAATGTTTTTAACAATTGATTGGAGTATAAATAAGTGATTATACGCTCGTGGTTGTTATGGATTCAAATTAATACTTTCAAAATCAGTTTTTCCAAGATTGCTTAAGGCTTTGGATTTTTCCTAAGAGTGGAATATGACTGTTGTGTATTCTTTCAATCCAATCTGTGATTGTATCGGGTGTATTTTGTTCCTTTCTCTCTTTGATTTGTATTTTCGTAAAGATCTGGTGTTGCACAGAGTCAAAGGGTGTTCTGGTCTGTGTTGTGTTGTAGCCAAAGGAAGTGAGTGTTCTGGAGGGGTTTAAGATCACTTCTTTGGTGTGTGTAATTTGTAATCTGTTGTTGGTTACATAGTGGAATACCCAGTGGTTTTTGGGGACTGGATGTAGCTCTTGGTGAGGAGTGAACCAATATAAAAATTTTGTGTGAATCTCTCTATCCTTACACTCTCTAAACTGCTTTAACCTTAATTTTTATAAAGTGCTGATAAAAACAACCGTCTGTTTCGTAAAAACAACTGGTTGATTTTTTGCATCAAGCTTAAAAACAGTTTTATATTTGGTTGGACAAATTTTCCATTGATTAATTCTTTATAGCCTTTCACTCTACCTTCAATACTTGCGAAAATATTTCAAATACAATTCACTCCCCCTCTTGTTTTAGTCCTATAATTCTAACAATTGGCATCAAGAACAACGTTTTCATTCAACTTTCAATCCTAAACCTTTTTTAAATGGCTGAAAAGTTATCCTTTAGGGAGGGTGCTTCAATAAACAGGTCACCTTTGTTTTGTGGACTAAATTATCAATTATGGAAGGTTAGAATGAAAATGTTTGTTAAATCAATTGATAGAGGAATCTGGGATGCTATTGTAAATGGCCCTTTTGTTCCTAAAATTGAAAAAGATAATGTTTTCATTGAGAAACCTTGGTCCCAATGGACTGAGAGTGAAACTAAAAAGGCCCAATATGATTGCATTACTAAAAATATCATCTCTTCTGCCTTAAATTCCAATGAGTTTTTCAGGGTCTCAAAATGTGCTTTTGCAAAGGAGATGTGGGACATCCTTGAGGTTATCCATGAAGGCACAATTGATGTGCAGAACAGGAAGGATAAAAACCAACCATCAAACAGGTACAATACCAAGAATGTTAATGAATTTAATTCTAAAAACTACACTTGTTTTGGATGTGGAAAACAGGGACACATCAAGGCTGAATATCCAAGCAATGTGAGCAAAGAGAAAGGGGGTTACAAGAAGTACAAGAAGAAAGGAAAAGCAAGAAGAGCATACAATGATGATTCATCTTCAAGTTCTTCATCAAAGGATGACGAGGAAGCCAATCTTTGTTTCATGGAAAAGGAAGAATCTTAATCAAACAGTGTAAGTTTAAGCTCTTCCATTAATCTTGAAAATTATAGCCAACTTCTTGAGGTCTTCAAAGAGACTCATGAAGAAGCTAATAGGTTGGCCCTTTTAAACAACCGGTTGAAAGGTTTAAACAGCTGGTTAGAAAATCGAGTCAAGACTTTGGAAGAAGAGTTGAACCATTCAAAAACTGATTTTGAAACTTTGGAAATGATTTACAAAAACTCCTCTTGCAAGTGTGATTCTAGCTTTTGTGAAAATTGTGAATCACTTGAAAAGAAAGACCACTACCTTTTAAAAACCATGGACAAGTTTTCCAAAGGCCAATCCAATCTTGAAATTGTTCTTGCTTCTCAAAAATATGTTTTTGGCAAGGCTGGGTTGGGATTTAATCCAAACAGCAAGAACAAATCTATTTCAAAACCCTTTTAGAGTTTCTTTGAAAAACAACATGTTGTTTTTTCGAAACAACGAGTTGAAATTTGCCATTACTGCATTAAAAGGGGTAACTCTATTAGATTCTGCAGAGTGAGGAGGTTTTATGTTCCTAAAGGTATTTTGAAATGGGTTCCTAAGGCTCCTACTAACATCATTGGACCCAAATTCATAAAGGGACCAAATCTTGCTTCTTAATATTTTCTTGTAGGTATCCTTGGCAGCCAAGAATCACTTTTGGGCTTGAAGAATGACCGCTAAAGGGAAGAATATCAAGAGCAAAGTCAATCTTTGTACCTACACTTTTCAATTGTGTATGTCTTGCAGGGTTCTTTGAAAGTCAAGAGACATCCTTGGCTCATGCATAGTGGTTGGTCAAAAGAGAAACATTAAGAATAAAGAGAGACCTTTCAAGTACAGGTGCTATGATGAAGAATAATCAAAGTGATGCTTATTATTATGGTTCAAGAGCATACACCTTACTCAAATTCTTGACAAGTTAAAATTCATGACCTATGTAAAGTAAGTTGTATATGTTCATCCTATGGTTTTGGCTTCATAAGACCAAATGAACCTCTAAACATGTTGAGGTAATGCAAAGGTATGAATGTATTTCATTATGCATTTCCCATCACTTTGAAAGATGATTTGCTTTGAAAAATAACATTTTCTTGTTGTCTCAGAAAAGCAACTGATTGTTTTTTCGAAACAACTAATTGTTTTTTCGAAACAACCGATTGTTTTTTCGAAACAACCGATTGTTTTACCTCTGCCACATTTGGATAAAGCTTTTATGAATTCTTATGCATTATTACAACTATTTCTTTTCTTTCAAAACCCATTATGGGTCAAATATGCATTCTTTGTGCCTTTGAATTAGATAATAAAGGGATATATTCTTTGTTTTCCTTGAAATTCAAAGTTTTTTATGTATGGCAATCACTTTGGTGATCATGGGTTAATGAATATTTGTATATGTGATTACATTTGGAGTCTTCATCTTGCTTGAGTTTATTATGTTGTCTGCTTGCGGGATATTGGGTTGTGTGTGTTGGAAGGGTTGCCTAAGGATAAGTGGTTTTGTTACAGTAACTAAAATTGAATATATGTGGTTGTATAAAATTCAGTTCCTGCAGGAGAAAACATTACACCAGCTCCCTAGAAAAAACTATATTCTATTGATGGTTCAAAAGATTTGGGTGTACTTGGTTGGGGATGTGCTTTTATCCCAACTGACTTGCCTCTGTTGACATCAAGTTATGAGGATGGCATATGATTTGTGGAGAATGTGATTTAGATTGTGAGACCAACTTAAAGGTAAACTTTTTTTAAGTACTCCATTGCTGGGAACTGTTGGATGAAGAAAAGGTAGGGGAGAAACTGTGGTCTCCTTGTTGAAATTTTTGGGGTCTATGGTACTTTAATTTTGCTACTATCATAGGTCTGATACATCATAGATTTTTACAAGAATTATGATATGGTATCACATGTTTATTGCTGCAATGGTGTTGTTACACACGGGTATTCTAGCTTTTCTTAATTTTGTTTTTACCCCTTCTTCTATTCTATTTGTGAAGACAAATAGGGAGAGATTTATGTGGTTTTCAGTATTGAATTGTTGGTGCTATTAATTGTTTATAATTGTTGATGTCTTAGTTGTTGTTTCACTCTAATTTTGAACCTCTTTCACATTGGGCTTCACACTAATTTTGATGGTTTTCTTTATGGAAATCACATGGTGAAAACTGGTTCATTGGTGCTAGTGAAACCTAGATATGATTTCTCTTTGGTACATGCACAATTTCTGTTTTGCAAATGCTTTCAAATTCAAACAGATCAACACAAGCAAACCAGGGATTTATCTTCATCAAATAGGGAGAGATTGTTGAACATTGGCTTTGATGTCTCCACATCTATGTGGATTTCTTGAAGACTTTGATGATGGGTTTCTGGGTATGTTTTGGGTAGTTTGAATTTGTAATCCACTCATAGAATTGATCCAAGGTTATTTGATTTTAATCCTTTCGAAAAAAATGTTTTCAAAGAGAAGCAGAAAAACAACCTGTTGATTTCTCATTTTAATTGGCTGTTTTTCTCTCAGTTTGTTTGAAGCGTTTTTAAATTGTTTGACTTTGGTTGGCTTTATTGTCAAACCAATTTAGTCGGTTATTTCGAAAATTCAACCGACTGTTTTTTGAAAATCCTTAACAGAATTCAGTTTAACTGATTCAATCTGTTTTTTCTGTTTTAAAATTGATTTGGCTTTTGTATTAAATGTTTTTAACAATTGATTGGAGTATAAATAAGTGGTTATACGCTCGTGGTTGTTATGGATTCAAATTAATACTTTCAAAATCAATTTTTCCAAGATTTCTTAAGGCTTTGGATTTTTTGCTAAGAGTGGAATTGTTGTGTATTCTTTCAATCAAAGGAACCTTCATGATATTTGTACTATAAACTTTCAGGACTTTGACCAAAGATTTCAAAGCATGGATACACGTTTTCAGAACTTGGATGAGCAGATAGAAGCAGTACAAAACCAGCTGTTTGAACTACAATATGGAAAAGAAGATTGAAGCCAAGATTAGTTAAATTTTTATGCTAGTCTTGCTTTATTTTGGACTATTCTGTTTTTATCTCTTCATAATTCTATTTGTGAAGACAAATATGGGGAGAATATGGTTTCTTTGTTGTCTTAAAAATGCTATAAATCTGATTGAAGTGTGTTTTAGTTTTTGCTGCATATGTTGGTTTGGTTTTGGTGCTACAGTTTTGATTGTTTTGGTATTGGTTATGGCTGGTTTTTTCTGCTCTTGTGATTATGCAAAAAACTAGTTTGTGTGTCATCATAACCTGCTATTATAGATTCTCTGGGTTTGCATATTTTCTGTTTTGCAGGTGCTGTTTCAGAATCAAACAACTCCAACACAAGCAACCAGGGTTTGTCTTCATCAAATAGGGGGAGATTGTTCATCAAGAGTGATCAAGAGCTTTGAAGAATCCAAATCCAAGGTGTGTGATGAAAGGTTGGTGTTGTTGTTGTGTATAGGTGGGATTTGGGTAGATTAAAGTGTAATCCACTCCTTGTTTAAATCTAGAACTGATTTTATTTGAAAACCTTTTTAAAATGGAATGTTTTTTAACTAAGTGAAAAACAACCTGTTGTTTTATCGAATCAACTGGTTGTTTTGTTCTTAGAAGGTTTTGATAAAGGTTGAATGTTGTTTGACTTGGTTGACTTAACTATCAAACTAAATCAATCTGTTGTTTCGTGTATTCAACCGATTGTTTCTTTGAAAATCCTAACAGAATTCAGTTATGATTTGTGAATCTCTCTTAAATGATTTCTAATTGAATGCGCTCCTGTTTTAAATGTTTTTAATTATTCTTTGGAGTATAAAAAGTTAGTTATATGCTCCTGCAATGTAAGAAAAACAATTTTGAGAAATTATAGTGCAAATTCAATTTCAAGTTTTTAAGATTCACATCAAGCTTTGGATTTTCAAGTGTGTGGAATAGGATTGGGGTGTACTTCTAATATTTAAGCTTTGTAATACCCAGGTGTATTCTATTATCTTCTTCCTTGATTACTGTATTTTTGTAATTGGGTGTAAGTGCAAAATCAGAGAGTGTTGTGATTTCTGTGGATTGTTGTGCCAAAAGGAGTGTGTTTCTTGAAGGGCTCAAGGTCACTTTTTTGGTGGTTTGTGTTGTAATCTAGTTTTGGTTCCATAGTAGAAACCCAAAAGTTTCTGGGGACTGGATGTAGCTCTTGGTTTCAGAGTGAACCATTATAAACTCCTTGTGTACATTTCTCTTGCTCTTATCTCATTTAGATTCTGTTTTTAAGTTGTTTTAAATTTTGCTAGTATAAACAACGAATTGAATCGAAGAAACAACCAGTTGTTTTTATGTGTTTCACTTTAAAATAGATTGTATTATTATTTAACTTGGTTCCTTTTATGGATTTCTTCACTGATTTTCATTAAACCTTCAAAAGTAATCAAAAATCTCTTTTAAACAATTCACCCCCTGTTGCTTAAAGGCCATATATTCTAACATATTGTTGTGTAAGTGCAGAATCAGAGGGTGTTCTGATTTCTTTGGTGATTGTGTGCCAAAGGAAGTGTGTGACTTAAGGTGTTCAAGGTCACTTCTTTGGTGGTGTGTTTGTAATTTGGATTTTTATTGCATAGTAGCTCTTGGGATAAGAATGAACCAGTATAAATTGTTTGTGTTCTTTTCTCTTGCCCTGAACTCATTTAAATTATGCTTTTAAGTTGTTTTTAACTCTGCTAAAAAAATCCGGTTGAATCGCAAAAACAATCGGTTGATTCTATGATAATCAACTTAAACATTTTTATTTGATTGCTTTCTGAATTTCTATATTTGTGATTCTGCATTGAACTTCATTATACCTTCAAGTGAATGTTTTCATGTCGTTTTTGGGGGTGTTGTGAGTGTTGAGATAGGAGTCTAGTGAGCTCATTAGAGGTTAGGCAATTTAGTAGTGCAAGAGTACCTTGATTTCTACTATGTGAATGTAAGTGGGGACCCCTTTGATTTTAAGTGGGGACCTGTGAAGAACTTAATGCACTATCATGTGAGCCTTCAAGTGAATGTTTGCATGTCCTTTTTTGGTGTTGTGAGGGTTGAGATGGGAGTCCAGTGAGCTCATTGTGTTAGAATATATGGCCTTAAACGAGAGGGGAGGTGAATTGTTTAAAGGGGGTTTTTGATAACTTTTTCAGCTAAAACAAAATCCTTTGTATGAAACTCAATCAGAAATTTAGTTAGCCAAGATATAAAGCACAAAACAGCAAAGCACCAGAAAAAAAAAATTAGTTGTTTGTTCAAGAGGGGGGGGGGTGAATTGACCTTTCAAAAGTTTCGCCAAGAATCAAATTTTATCACAATACACAGAAAATAAATCGATTTATTTGACAATGAACAGATTTATTTGACAATGAACAGATTTATTTTGACACTGTTTATGTTTAAAAACGTTTATATTAGCCAAGAATTCTTGAGGTTATGCAGATTAATTTGCAAGCCACACACACTGATTTTATAGAGAAAACTGTGAACAGCTAAAACAGTGACCTTCAATTTTTAAGCAAGTGATAAAGGTTCAATTATTAGTTTGTCAATCAATTGGGTAACCTATCACAATCAAACTGTTCCAATTGTAATTAACAGTTCATATATTTTCTTAACAGAACCAAATTGATTTTCTAGAAAATAAGAACTATATGAACAAGCCCAGAAAGAACAGATTTATTTTTAATTGAACAGATTCAATTTCTGGCAGATTAACAGATAAGCAAGAATTCGAGTGCAGGGATGAAGAGAAATGAACACACAACAGTTATACTGGTTCACTCAAATGAGCTACATCCAGTCTCACCTAATCTAAGGTGAAATCCACTAAACAAAACGTACCAAACACACTTACACAACCACTATTCTTGAACCCTACAAGAAACTTGGCACACTTGCTTAAAAACACTATTTCAGCACACACACTCTTCAAGAAATCCTATCAAGAAGAGTTTACAATCACACTTTTACAAAAATTTGAAATATGAAACGAATACACCTGTTAGAGGATGCAAAAATTTGCCTTAGACCAGTAGAACAAATTGCTCAAACAGTAGCAGCACCTCTAACCAAGCCTTAGATCCAAACCAAGAACAAGCACACTTTTGATTTGTAAAAACTTTCAAGAACACATGCTAATTCTCTGTTGTAAAACTTGTTTTCTCAATTGTATGATTCACTTTTAAACGTAGGAACAAGTTTTCTTTTTATAGAAAAACAACTTATAACAGAATTTCAAAAAACAGTTAAAGCTATTATAAAAAGAACAGATTGAAAATAAAATGAACAGATTTATTTTCAAAAGCAGTTAGAGAATCTGTTATGTGAAGGAGACTCAGTCAACCACTCTGGTGCAAGGACAAAACGAAAAAACCTTTTAAGATAAACATTGCACAAGACTAAAAAGAATCTATTCATTTACAGATTAACAGATTTATTTTTTCAAAACGATAACAGAAAAGACTTAACTATTGAAACGCAGTCGTTTTGAAAGAGTGAGGACTTAGTCAAAATACTTGATGCACAAAACCTGATTTTTGAAAGACTTAGACAATGCATCAGTTTAAAAAAGAATCCATTCATTTAGGAAAGAACAAATTTATTTTTATGCAGTAAGGGTATTTTTGCAAAAACATGTGTAAAACAGTTTCAAAAACTTGTGTTTGCTCTTCTCACATGGTCAAGGGTTAAGAGGTGAGTTACCTAGCAAAAATCCTACTCTAAAACAACCTCTAAGCTATACCTAAGACATTCTTAAAGCAAATGCAACTATACATGAAATGTACACAAATGGCTTCATCAAACACATGTCTTAAAGGGGCAGCAATCATCTTCAACAGTTTCTTCGAAACAATCGGTTGTTTATACCAGCAAAGAAAGAACAACTGAATTTAAATGAGTTTAATGGAAGAAAGAGATACACAAAAAGTTTATACTGGTTCACTCTTAAACCAAGAGCTACATCCAGTCCCAGAAGCCACTGGAAATCCACTAAGCAATCAAAACATATTACACACAAAACCACCAAAGAAATGACCTTGAACCCTTCAAGAAACACACTCCCTTTGGCACAACACACACCAAGAATGTTGATCTTGACAACCTCAAGAGCACACAACACTCATTGGCAACAACACCAGAATTTACAAAATGTTTAAAACAAATTACACTTGTTAACAGAACAATCTGAAATCAATACAGATGTAATCATATTCCACTCTCTCTTGAGAAAACCCAAAGCTTGACGTGAATGTTCAAAACTTGAAAGCAATCTTTCTCAACTGAAAAAACTCAAATATGTTTTTCTTGTTTGTAATAATACATAAACAAACTATTTATAGCTTTCAAAGATTGGTCAAAGCATTTAATAGAGGAGCGTATTCAATTGGTAATCATTTAAAACACACTCAACTAACAAAACAAAATTTTGTTAGGATTTTCAAAGAAATAATCGATTGAAACCACGAAACAATCGATTGTTTTGGTTTGACAACAAGTCAACAAACCTAAACAGTTTTCAACCTTTTCAAAAACACCTAAGAGCAAAACAATCGATTATTTCGACAAAACAACAAGTTGTGTTTTCACTTAGTTTGAAAAACACTTTAAAATAAAAAAGGTTTTAAAACACATTAGCTTTAGATTCAACAAAGAGTGGATTACACAAATAAACTACCCAGATCCTATCCTAAACACAGCAGCAACTCCAGCCTTGCATCAATCACTTGGATTTGGATTCTTCAAAGCCTTTGATCACTCTTGATCAACACATTAGAGGTTAGGCAATTCAATAGTGCAAGAGTACCTTCATTTTTGCTATGTCAATGTAAGTGGGGACCCCTTTGATTTCAAAGGGGGCCTGTGAAGAACTATATGCATTATTATGTGAGCCTCTAAGTCAATGTTTGCATGTCGATTTTTTGGTGTTGTGAGGGTTGAGATGGGAGTCCAGTAAGCTCATTGGAGGTTAGGCAATTCAATAGTGCAAGGGTACCTTCAATTCTGCTATGTCAATCTAAGTGGGGACTCCTTTGATTTTTTGTGGGGACCTGTGAAGAACTTTATGCATTGTCATGTGAGCCTCCAAGTGAATGTTTGTATGTCGTTTTTTTGGTGTTGTGAGGGTTGAGATGGGAGTCCAATAAGCTCATTGGAGGTTAGGCAATTCAATAGTGCAAGAGTACCTTCAATTATGCTATGTCAATCTAAGTGGGAACCCCTTTGATTTTTTGTGGGGACCTGTGAAGAACTTTATGCATTGTCATGTGAGCTTCCAAGTGAATGTTTGCATGTCACTTTTTTGGTGTTGTGAGGGTTGAGATGGGATTCCAGTGAGCTCATTCAAGGTTAGGCTCACTGGAGTCTCTTTTCAGCCATCACAATACCCAAATAGGACATGCAAACATTCAATTGTAAGACAACATTACACTACAAAAAGTGTTTCATAGGTCACCACATAAAAACAAAAGGGTCACCACTTACATTCACACATCACATTTCAAGCTACCCTTAGAATTATCATTTTTCTAACCTACAATGAGCTCACTGGACTCTCTTTTCAGTCCTCATAACACCAAAATAGAATATGCAAACATTTATTTCAAAGACAACATGAGATGACATACAGTTTTTCATAGATCACCACATAAAAATGAAGGGGTCACCACTTCCCCATCACAGTGTCACTAATTTAAGACATTAACATTCACATTGAGATTTATCACCACTATCACAACATCATTATCATTCATGGATATAATAGTTCCAAACACAAAGCTTTAGCACTTTCTCAAGCATGTTTCAACTACTTGTTCTTATTTTATGTTATTACAATGGTATGTGTATAAACATAGATCAAATATGTTAAATTTGTTGGGTTTGCTTGTATGCAGGAAGTTATGGGGATCTTGGGATATATTTCCTCCACTTCGACGGGGCACGCTATTAACAAAGTGACCCACATTCATCATGTCCTGTTACAGCCATGGATTTCCCAAATAAAACCCTAAAGCTAAATAATGCATTCAAAACCAAAACAACCACAACACTAATGCATTCAAAAAAAGACCACAAAAAAAATAAAACCTACACACCTTTTTGTTCCAACCTCTTCACACTCCCAAGGAAACCTCTTCCGACTATGCCGCACTCTGCTCACTTCGCCACAGTCCACACACAATCCTCACCTTAGGGTTCAATGTCTTTGCGAATAACATAACACAAAGACACTCAACAAGGGGCAGTTTCTTCTCTTTTCCAAAGTTGTGACAGTAACTGAAGCGGGCTTTTTTGAAAATGAAAACATTCTCCTCCGACTTCGCTGCACTCCGCTCACTCTGCCGCAGTCCACATACAATCATCACTTTCTTACGGTTCAACGTCTTCGTAAATAACGTAGCATAGAGACACTCAACAAGGGGCAATTTCTTCTATTTTCCAAAGCTTTGACAATAACTGAAGTGGGGTTTTAGAAAACAAAAACGTTCTCCTCTTTTTCCTGTGCGTTCCAATATCATTTTACCAAAATACCACTTGTTGCCACATCAACTTCAGAGTCACGTAAGCGAGGTATACCCTGACGCAAAGAAGAAACGGGTTGTTGAAAAATCATTTTTCGCAAATATATAGGATAAGTGAATAATTACATCTCAAAATAAGTCTTTGTTGCAAAATTTGGTTTGGATTAGTAATTAAACTGGTTTAATATCCCAGATAGATTTAAATATGGTTTTAGGTTAAACATTCTTGGTGTCAATATAAAATTGTAATTAGTTTGGAAATCGTGTTGGGTACTTTACATTACATGTATTAGATGTTATGATTTCTCCATTTGCTTAGTATAACCATTATTCACTCAACGAAACGTCACATTATAAAACCCACACAATGAAATTGTTTTCGCTTAGCAAACATTTACCAGTAAAGACTTGAAAAAATTATGCTTAAGTAAAATAATTTTTTTAACAACAATCATCTTAGAGAAAATTTGATGATATTTGTTCAACGAAAATAGTTTTCGCTCAACAAAATGCCTAAAAATACTTATTTTAATTTTGTAAGTCTTATTGTTAATATATTTAATTTTCTATTTTAAATTATTGGGCTTCGTTTGTTTGACCCAACTTTCCTTTTCTATTTCAGCTAGGTCTTAATCTTTTTCTTATATATACACTATGTATTTTACTCTCTAATATACAAGTGAATAAAAGTTTCTTTTATATTTATTTTTCTCTACAATTAGGGTTTGATCCTGCCTGTTGACCAGAACGTTGGAACCTGCCTCGTCAAAGGATCGACATGTGCACCGCTTCAAACCTCCGTCCTTCTTCAAGATCCACCTCAAGAACCTGCAAAAGAACAGAGCGGCGCCACTGCGGCCGATCGCACTCCAACGCCCAAGTCAGTGACCGAACCACCAAATACTAAGAGCAAGAACACTCAAGAACTTTCAAGGAACCGTGCAATGTTCTCTCTCACAGTATGCTCAAGAACTCGCAAGCGTAAAGAGTATAATCTGAACGTGCGTACCTCAGAAGTTCGTTGAAAACTCTTATATACCTGGTCACTTTCTCTCTCCTGGCAGTTACAGACCTGGACACGTGTCTTGCATCCAGTCGTACACGTGCCATCATCTGGAGCCTCCTTGGCTTGGGCGCTGCTTCTGACTCTCTTTTGGCTAAGTTACTTATGCATGGTACTGCCCAGTGCATAGCTAACTTGGGAGCGCGATCTCTACTGGAATTGGCGAGTTAGGGTGCTCTGGTACACCTTCCCTGTGGTCTCGCCGGCCGCCTTCATAATCTGCACCACCTTCATCTTCGGCGATGTGCTTGCTCTGGCGATCTCCAATCACTTGGTCGCCTGAGTTTACATCTGGCGACTTCATCTTCAACTGGGCGATCGCCTGGTATGCTGGAGATCGGAGCACGCCAACTTAATAACTGGCGACTACACGAGCCCCCCGACTTCCTTCCCTTCTGCGAATCTGGCGCCTTGTCAACACGCCTACACTGTAGCTTGGTGCCACGTCATCACCTCCGACTACCAGGGCGGTACACAAGCCCCCCAGTCTTAAGCGAAGACTTGTCCAGCGAAAAGACTAAAAGAGTCACGCCAATACCGATCTACGTGGCACTGGCGCAGAATTTCAAGGGGTTGTACTTTCTGCTTCTCTGACGCTCCACCAAACCCCTCACCCATCGCACGACACGTGGCTTCATCAACGGTTACCTTCAGTTAACGTTTGCGCTTCCCAAACCCATTTCGAAAAACCCTTAAACTCATTGTCGTTTCACTGTTCCATCACTTTCTTTGTATTCTCAGACGCTCCAACTCTCTTCTGCAAAAAAAAGCTCTCAGCGTTCTTCAACATTCTGAATCACCAACATCTTTCATCGCCTTCCCGATCATAAAAAGGTACTTCCTTTCCTTCTTCTGCTGGTTTTTCCTGCATTTTAACCGATTCGCATCATCCTTTAACTGTCTAGTGCATACGTTGTTGGTTGTTTTTTGCTATTTCTCCTTCTTCGTAACTTAGGGCTTCGTCAACGTTCACAACGAACATACGTTCGTTCGTTTTTCACCCTTCCTTCATGATCGAGTCAGCCTCTGCGAACCCTGATCATTTTTCCTTTTCTTCTTCCTTTGCAGCTTCAACAATGACTCGCTCAAAGATCACCCCAAATCCTCCTCCTTCATCACGAAACCCTTCCTCACAAGCACACGACCCACCGCGAGCACGCGGCGCTTCATCTTCTCAGGCTGAGAGGCCTGCACCTTCCCGCCCCAACCTGGCCCAGGCTATTCCGCCTGTCACCGGAGGAGCCTCCGTCCCCCCACCAGACTTCAAAAACCTGTATCCCTGGGCCAACTCGACCCTCTTGAGGGAAACATCTTCTGTGAACACTGCTGGGGCAGTTTTGCGCTTGACGAAAGGGGATGAGCCTCACCAAACATTCCACAAGGAGCACGACGAGAAGATGATTGTGCTGCCTTGCCCCCCCGACCTACCAGTTTGCGCCGACGACAAGGCGAGCAATGATGGGCCCTACTGCTTCGTTTACACAACTCTATTCAAGAAGGTGAAGCTCAAGTTTCCCTTTACTCGTTTCGAGAGCGAGCTTCTCACCGAGCTCAACATCGCCGCCGCCCAGCTCCATCCCAACAGCTGGGCGTTTGTGCGAGCGTTCCAAGTGATGTGCGACCATCTGGGGTTGCCATCATCTGTAGATGTTTTCTTATTTCTTTTTGAAGCCAAGCACCCAGGAGACCGCCTGTGGGTAAGCTTGAATGGGATTGCTGGGAGGTCGATCCTCTCCATCTTCCAGCAATCCTATAAAGATTGGAAGGGAATGTTCGTCCAAGTGCGCCCCAACGACAAGGACGCTTCCCTACTCGATGGTTTCCCCTTGTACTGGGTAAACAAGGGGAACAAAGAGTCAAAAAGCAGCTTCAGGAGACCCAGAAGTCCTGATAGCATGGGTGCCTTGGACAGAGACCTTTGCTTCTTTTGGAAGAGCGTGGCAGATGCCAACATCACCTTCCTCACCACCACGCTCATCAGCTTCGAGTTCTTCGAGGACCAACTCGAAATTCGTATAGGTTAGAACGTTTAAGCCTTTGTTTCTCTGTTAACTGTTTCTGGGCGTCTTGTGCGTTGTGCACAAGACTTTGGTTTTATTTTTCTGCACCCTTTATCTGCTTTGCTGCATATTGCCATATGCATTTATTTTCTTTCTGAGCTAACCCATGCATTTTCGCTCTATGCAGATAACATGTTGGGGCGGGGCAAGCTCGTTGAATTAAGGGCGCTCGCCCGAACCCATGGGTTGGCAACGGGTTCCCAAACAGTGCCAAACTCTGTGGTGGAGATCGCCGTTGCTCAAGGCAGATCGCCACCCAAGGGTGCAGCTCCTGCCGCTGTCCAACCCGCCAACCAAAGGAAGAAGCTCGTCCTCAGGAAACCCAAGAGGAAAGCCCCCCAGGTAGTCCATGAGGAGGAAGAGGAAGACGACGAGGCAACTGAAGATGGCCTTGTCACGAAGAGGAAGAGGGTGGCACCTTCTTCACCATCTGCACCACCCCCTCTTCCAACTTCAACGCCGCCGTCTACACCTGCTCCTCCTCCATCATCGCCACCCCCCGCAGCTCCTGCTTCACCAGTCCAAGCCATTCCATTGGCAACTGCACCACCTGCGGTTGAGGCCCCCGAGCCAAACTTCATGGAGGACCCCCCGAGCGCCTCCACGCCGTATGTATCAGCTGGAGGGGGTCCTCCTTCAAATGCCTCAGCCGCAGACGTTGCTCCAATCGGGGATGAGGTTGCCCATACCTCTCCAATTCTAATTACCGAATCCCCGACGTCGCCACCACGCCCAGAAGCGCCTACTGAAGAACCAACTAAAGAAGGTGGCGACGAAAGCCAACAACAGGCCCACCCGGTGCCTCCACAAGCAGCAAACCTCTCTCTTGAGGTCACGAGGATGTGGGAGCCTTTCTCTGCCAAGCTGAAGATGATGGCAGAAGACTTCCCCACCATTATCTCTAGAGCTGTGTAGAGCTCCACCAGGAAGCTCCAGGATGACCTCTTCAACCTTCGAACTGAGAATAGCACTATGAGGGTTGAGGTGGAGAAGTTGTCCTTCAATCTGACACTCGCGGAGATTGAACACTCCCGAGTAGAAGATGCGATGAGCACCGAGCTCCGGTTGGCGCGCAAGGAGGCCACCGATCTACGCCACAAGGTGCAGCTTCTGGCTCAAGAGAAGATTGAGCTGGAAAGCAAGATAGTACCTTATCGCGTTAAGGTGGCTGACCTAGAGGCCTTAATAAAAACTGACGCCGCCAAGGTGAAGAAACTGGAGCAGAGGTCAGCTGATCGGGAGATCTTCCTGGGAAAGGTGGAAAAGGCGAGGGACGACGCCATGGCTGAGCTTGCCGAAGCCAACAAAGAGAAGGGGAAGATCGCTGCTGAATTGGGCCAAGTGCAAGCAGAATCCAAGAAGGTTGCTGAAGACCTTCTCCAGGCTCAAGAAACCAACGAAAAACTCAAGAAGCAAGTTGAAGAGCTGGAGCAGCAGAACAAGGGGCTGAAGGAACAAACTGAAGAACTCAAGAAACAAATTGAAGAACTTAATCTGAGTTCTGCCCAAATTCTGGCTGCTGGATTCGAGGCTGCACGGGAACAGTTCGCCTGCTTGTTCCCCGATCTGGACCTTAGCATGGTGTCCCTTGACAACGAGGTGGTGGATGGGAAAGTGGTTCCCGCTGAAGACTGATCAATTCTCTCCATCCGCTGCCTTCGTGCTTTCCCTTTGTATATAATTTTGTAATAAACTTCATATTTTCCTGTATATGTGTTTTTGAACTGATACTTATTTCAATGGCAAAGTCTGTGTATTTCCTCTTATGACTTCTTTAACTGCTTTAACTTTCCTTGCACAGTTTGCTTCAAGATATTAACTTAACGATTTCGTAGGCACGATCTTATACTTAACTGCTTAGAACCACTTCGACTTCAAATAATAATCGCTTTAAAACTTGTAATCTCAAGGCAATTAACCTTAGCGCAAAATCACTCCTCAAGCAACGAACTTTAACTCAACTACTGGCTTAAAACATCGCTTCACCTGATCTGCTTCATCAAAACGGGTCTTTAACTTTCTCGCCACTGTTTGAACTTTTTCTGGTCGCCAAAGACTCTTGGCGATATCAGCTTCTTTCTGGCTTCGCCTTGGCCATTGTTCTTTTATTTGGGGGTAGAGGCGCCTTTCGGATCCTTCTCTACCTTCCTGAGCTTCAGACAAAAGACCGGGTGGCTAGGCGCTCTCTTCGAACCTACCTTAGCCACTTTCCAAACTTCTTCCACCCTTTACACCATACCTGAACTCGCTCGAGACGAGAAGGATTTTATCTTGCCTGAACTCGCTCATAGGCGAGAAGGTCTTTATCTCGCCTGAACTCGCTCATAGGCGAGAAGGTCTTTAACTCGCCTGAACTCGCTCATAGGCGAGAAGGTCTTTAAATCGTGCCTCTACATTGCCCCAGGGGTTGCATCTCCTCCCCCCCAGAAACACTGAGGACTTTTTACTGGTGCCTCTACATTGCCCCAGGGGTTACATCTTCTCGCCCCCAGAAACACTGAGGACTTTTCACTGGTGCCTCTACATTGCCCCAGGGGTTACATCTTCTCACCGCCAGAAACACTGAGGACTTTTCGCTCTTCCTCGCCTGCACTCGCTCGACGGCGGGGAGGTCTTTAACTCGCCTCAGGACGCGCGAGGGCGTCGAGGTCTTTTAACTGGTGCCTCCAATCGCCGAAAGACGATGAGGACTTTAAACTTTAACTGATGCCTCCGATCGCCGAAAGACGATAAGGACTTTAAAACTTTAACTGATGCCTCCGATCGCCGAAAAACGATGAGGACTTTAAAACTTTAACTGATGCCTCCGATCGCCGAAAAACGATGAGGACTTTAAAACTTTTTAGAAAGCATGCAATATATCTTTACTTGCCTTAAATCACATATAAGTGACAAGGTCTTTCTTCAACACTTTCTGAAAACAACAAGCACGCAATCTAAAACAACTTTGAACTTTGAAAACTCTTCTTTTATTGGGTGGCCTCATCAAAAACCCTCCTTAGGGAAAAAAGAGTGCCCCCTTCAAACTGTTTTAACAGAGACATTGTAATATAACTTCGTGTTCGTTTTTACTTACAAAGCTCTTAACTGTAATACAACTTCAGGTGCGTGGCGTTCCAAGTGCGAGGAATCGCCCCTCCTTCCAATGTCTCTAAGCGGTAGGCGCCGTTCCCGAGCGCCTCGGTTATTCTGAACGGTCCAGTCCACTTGGGCGACAGTTTATTCTCCATCTCGTACTGGTGGGCTTTCCTCATCACCAGGTCGCCTTCTCTAAACTGTCTCGGCATCACCTTCGAGTTGTATCATCGTTCAATCCTTCTCTTCACCGCCTCAGCTTTCAATCTCGCCTCTTCCCTGACCTCATCCAGGAGATCCAGGTTCAGCCTTCTCTCTTCATTCGAGTCTTCTTCTACGAAGTTCTGGAATCATCGCATCACACCCATAGACCAAGCTGAACGGGGTCTCATGGGTTCCCGACTGTTCGGTGGTGTGGTACGCCCAGACTATACGGGGTACCTCCTCAGCCCAGCTTCCCTTGGCTTTCTCGAGCCTTCTCTTCAATCCTCTCAGTAACACCCGATTAGCTGACTCTACTTGGCCATTTGTCTGAGGGTGCTCGACGGATGCAAACACTTGTTGAATTCCCACCCCTTCGCACAGCTTCTTCAACAGATGACTTGCAAACTGAGTCCCGTTGTCCGACACCAGGCGCTTGGGCACACCAAACCTTCGATCTTGTGTGCGGTGATCTGGGCCACTAGTTCTGCTTCGATCCACTTGGTGAAATACTCAATCGCCACCACCAAGTACTTCATCTGCCTGATCGCCAGCGGGAAAGGTCCCAGGATGTCGATTCCCCAAGTATGAAACGGCCAAGGGCTGTAGATCGACTTCAACTCCTCGGGAGGCGCCTTGTGCCAATCGGCGTGTTGTTGGCATTGTTTGCAACAATGCGCATACTTCTTGCAATCTTCTCTCATCGATGGCCAGTAGTAACCTGCACGGAGAGTCCTCGCGGCCAGAGCTCGACCCCCGACGTGGCTTCCGCATATACCTTCATGGAGCTCTGCCATGATTCTCGTGCACTTCTCGCCATGTACGCATTCCAGGAGTGGGTGAGTGAACCCAAACCTGTACAGATCGCCATCAATCAATGTGTACTTGCTAGAATTTTCTTTACCTTCCTAGCCTCTGTCGGATCCAGCGGGAGGAGGCCATCTGCCAGGCACCGCTTGTACTGTGTTATCCAGGTGTCTGGCTCATGGATAGCGCAGACCTGCGTCATGTTCACCTTCTCTCCTCGACATGCTCTAATTCTCGGCGATCTCAAAGTTTCTTGCGTCAGGGACTTATGACTTCTCGCTGCTTTCTCCGTCGACTTGCTTATCTGAAGAACCAGGTGATCTGCTACAAATGCTCTCGGCGTCTTCAGAGTTTCTTGAATCACCGTCCTCTGCCTACCCCCCTTGCCTGAACTGGCGAGCTTAGCCAGCAAGTCAGCTCGGGCATTCTGCTCCCTGGGCACATGCACTACTTCAAAGGAGGCAAAGGAACTCTTCAATTCCTGCACATATTCCAAGTAAGCCGCCATTTGTGGATCTTTAGCCTGGAACTCGCCTGTTACTTGCCCTGTGACTAGCAGCGAGTCACTCTTAGCCATTAACACCCTCGCTCCCATCTCTTTGGCCAGCAAAATCCCGGCGATCAGCGCCTCATATTCTGCTTGATTGTTACTGGCTTTGAAGGCAAATCTCAAAGATTGTTCGATCAGCACGCCGTTGGGTCCTTCCAAAATGACTCCAGCACCGCTACCCTGCTGGTTCGACGATCCATCCACTGAAAGCACCCAACGAAAGTCGTCCCCTTCTACTCGTGTCGCCTCAGATGAGAGCTCGACCACGAAATCTGCAAAGATTTGCCCCTTGATCGGGCCTCGGGGCTCATACTTAATCTCAAACTCTGACAATTCTACTGCCCACTTCACCATCCTTCCCGCCACGTCAGGCTTCTTCAAGACCTTCTGGATGGGCAGGTCAGTCATCACCAGTATGGTGAAGCTATGGAAATAGTGGCGCAACCTCCTCGCCGAAAATACCACAGCCAGCAGCCTTTTCCAGGGCCTGATATCTCGTTTCGGGGCCCTGCAACACCTTACTAACAAAATAAATAGGCTTCTGAGCCTGATCTTGATCCTGGGCGAGCACCGCACTCACCGCCCTCTCAGTTACAGCAAAATACAACCTGAGAGGGGTTCCCACCAGCGGTTTGCACAAAACCGGCGGGCTCGCCAGATACTCCTTCAGCTTGATGAAGGCTTCCTCGCACTCCTTCGTCCAAGCAAACTTGTTATTGCGCCTCAAGCACTGAAAATAGGGATGGCCCTTTTCTCCACTCGCTGACACGAAGCGAGACAGGGCTGTCATCCGACCTGTTAGCTGTTGAACTTCCTTCACCGTAGCTGGGCTCCTCATCGCCAAGATGGCGGCACACTTATCAGGGTTGGCCTCTATGCCTCTTTCAGTCAAGAGGAAACCCAAAAACTTTCCAGCCTCCACGCCAAAAATGCATTTCTCTGGATTAAGCTTCAGTCTGAACTTGGCGATCGTCGTGAATAATTCTTCCAGGTCTGCAACGTGCTTGCTTTTTTCTGGCGAGGTCACTACCATGTCATCGACGTACGCTTGCACGTTCCTTCCCAGCATCGGTGCAAGTACTCGATCCATCAACCTCTAGTACGTGGCCCCCGCGTTCTTCAGCCCAAATGGCATCACCTTATAGCAGTAGCACGATCTCTCCGTCATGAAGGTTGTCTTCTCTTCATCCATGGGATGCATCTTGATCTGATTATACCCCGAGAAGGCATCCAGGAAGCTCAACAACTTACACCCTGCAGCACTATCTACCAGGGCGTCTATGCTTGGTAAAGGATATGAATCCTTTGGGCAAGCCTTGTTCAGATCAGTGAAATCGACGCACATGCGCCATTTCCCGTTACTCTTCTTCACCAGCACGACATTTGCCAGCTGTACCGCCCTGGTAGTCGGAAGTGATGACGTGGCATAAAGCTACAGTGTAGGCGTGTTGACAAGGCGCCAGGTTTGCAGAAGGGAAGGAAGTCGGGGGGCTCGTGTAGTCGCCATTTATTAAATTGGCATGTTCCGATCTCCAGCATACCAGGACCGGCGATCGCCCAGTTGAAGATGAAGTCGCCAGATGTAAACTCAGGCGACCAAGTGATTGGAGATCGCCAGAGCAAGCACATCGCCGAAGATGAAGGTGGTGCAGATTATGAAGGCGGCCGGCGAGACCACAGGGAAGGTGTACGAAGGCACCCTAACTCGCCAATTCTAGTAGAGATCGCGCTCCCAAGTTAGCTATGCACTGGGCAGAATCATGCATAAGTAACTTAGCCAAAAGAGAGTCAGAAGCAGCGCCCAAGTCAAGGAGGCTCCAGATGATGGCACGTGTACAGCTGGATGCGAGCCACGTGTCCAAGTCTGTAACTTCCAGGAGAGAGAAAGTGACCAGGTATTTAAGGGTTCCTCAACGAACTTTTAAGGTACGCACGTTCAGATTATACTCTTTACGCTTGCGAGTTCTTGAGCATACTGTGAGAGAGAACATTGCACGGTTCCTTGAGAGTTCTAGAGTGTTCTTGCTCTCAGTATTTGGTGGTTCGGTCACTGACTTGGGCGTTGGAGTGCGATCGGCCGCAGCGGCGCCGCACTGTTCTTTTGCAGGTTCTTGAGGTGGATCTTTAAGAAGGACGGAGGTTTGAAGTGGTGCACACGTCGATCCAAGTTCGACGAGGCAGGTTCCAACGTTCTGGTCAACAGGCAGGATCATCAGGCGCCCACCGTGGGGCCGTGTAAAAGTTGTTCCCATCCGCAGCATGAGTTCTTGGAGGTTTTCGTAATTTTCTGTGTGGTTGTGTGCTGGTGCAACCGTAGTTCGCTGTTCATCTAGTTTTTTTCGGTGTTTTCACGTTTTCCACCGTTCGTTTGAGGTTTTGTTCGGTGAGGTGAAGTTCTCTGCGGATTGCGCGAGTTTTTGTTCGGTGAAGATTTGAGTTCTTTGGTTCGTTTGGTTGTCCGTGGAAAAAGCGGTGGTTTCTGGTGGAGTTGAAGGTTTCGGTGGAGGTTTTCTGTGTTCTTGAGTTTCTTGAGGAGTTTCGCGCAGGTCTGACCGATTGGTCGCTGAGTTGATCGTCGCTGAAGGAAGTGTTGTTCGTTGCATTCCGTGATTCGTCAAATTTCATGAGAAAAATGAGAAGCAATCGTTCAAGTCCAGTTGCGCCCGTCGCTGCTGAAGGCGCCGCCGCCATGACCATGGCGCAGATGGTAGAGATTATGCGCTCGTTGCAGGCAACTGTGGAAGCCTCGCGCATAGAACAGGCGAGAATGCATGAGGACCTGGCCGCCTCTCGGGCCAGGAATGATGAGCTTAGCAAGGTGACTGAGGAGCTGCGTCAAGCTCTTCAGGAGCAGCAAGGGCGTCCTATTGCTGAAGAGGTCGCGCCGTCGTCGCCACCTCGTGTCTTCCCTATGCCTTTCGCCCAGGCGATTACTGACACGCCTATTCCTACGAGTGTGGTACCTGTCAAGGCTGTTTTTACCGGCGTGGAGGATCCAGAGGCTCATCTCACCACGTTCCATACGCAGATGATGCTGTCAGGGGGATCAGACGCCGTGTACTGCAAGATGTTCGTGAGCACACTCCAGGGAACGGCGTTGGAGTGGTTTGTGAGCCTGCCTAACGGTCACATTACCAATTTCCAGCAGTTCTCGAAGATTTTTGTCGAGCAGTACATCGTGAATAAGGCACCGCCCAGGGTGTCTTATGATTTGTTTGATATAAGGCAATATCAGGGAGAGTCCCTCAGGGACTACTTAAATCGTTTTGGAGCGCAGATGGTCAGATCGCCGGCCAAGGATGAGGAAATGCTGGTCTATGCATTTAAGAAGGGCGTGCTGCCGGGACCATTCTGCGAGGCGTTGATCAGGGCTCACCCCGCCACGTTTGCTGAGGTTAGGCGACTTGCGGTGGCCCACATCGCCGACGAGAGTGAAGTCACCGAGAAGAGAGGAAGCGTGGCTCCCACTAGGCCACGCGCCTAGACCAGGATCCAGCCACAGAGGGTGCTGGAGACAGCGGCGGCCAGAAGGGATCAGAGGACTCACCATCCTTATGATCCAAGGAAGAACAAGGGGTAGGGACCAAGGACGCCAGCAACCAGCACGCCGGGAATACAATCGCCCGCCTAAGCACAAGTTTGTCATGGGATTGGCGGACCTGATCGCCATTCCCAATATATCCGCTAGGTTAAAGGCGCCAGAAAAGGTGGGCGACAAGGTGCTGGGACCAAAGCCAGACGCCTGGTGTGAGTTTCACCAGGGCTTTGGCCATACAGTTGATTCGTGCTTGGCTTTAGGATACCAGCTCGACGATCTGGTTAAGAGCGGGTTCCTAAATGACTATTTGCTGGATAGAAGGACGGGAGGCGCGTCGAGCTCCCAACCAACAGGTGCTGAGGCTCAACAGCACGAGATGCCTACGCACGGGGAAATCCACACCATTGCAGGGGGTTTCTCAGGAGGTGGATGCACCGCATCACAGAGGAAGAGGTACGCGAGGTCTGTGATGACGGTGGATATGTTTGAAGACCACTCGCCGGAAGTGGATATTACATTCACCAAGCAAGATCTTCGGGATGTTGTGCCTCATGACAACGATCCCATAGTGATTTCGCTGATCACAGCAGGAAGAAAGGTCCACAGGGTGCTGGTGGACCAAGGAAGCTCGGCAGACGTGATGTTTTGGCCGACTTTCACGCAGCTGGAGCTGCCCCTTGACCAGCTGAGGCCCTATGGAGGGTGTTTGTATGGTTTCGCTGGTGACCAGGTGGAGGTCAGGGGGTACATAGAATTGAGAACAACGTTTACAGATGTGGCGGGTTCAAGAACGGAGAAAATCAAATACCTTGTTGTAAACGCTCCTTCAGCATACAACATCCTGTTGGGAAGACCCACGCTCAACAGGATAGGTGCCATACCGTCGACCCGGCACATGAAGGTGAAGTTACTGTCTATGGAGGGGGTGGTGATCACCATCAAATCCGATCAGGAAGAAGCGAAGAAGTGCTATGAGAATAGCCTGAAAAACAAGAGATCGGTGAGTTACGTAACGACCACCCCGCCTCCTGGTGTGAAGCCCAGATCGACGGTAACAGAAGAGACCGCCGGAAGGGACGTGGAGATGGTGGACGCTGAGCTGGGGGAGGGGAACGCTGGTCTGGAGGAGGAAGAGGCAAGGAATCGCCCTGAGGAAGCGAGAGAGCTGGGAATCGCCAGGGCGGTGATCGCCAGAGAAACCAGACCAAAACCCGTCGAGCAGTGGCTTGAGAGAGAAATCGGGGGAAAGATCTTCAAGCTGGGAAGATCTCTGGAGGTCGAGCTCCAGGACCAGATTGCTGAGGTGATAGAACGGCATCTGGATGCCTTTGCATGGTCCGCTTCGGACATGCCCGGGATCGATCCCGACTTCTTGTGCCATCATCTGGCGATGGACAACTTGGTGAGACCAGTGCGACAAAGAAGAAGAAAGTTCAACGAGGAGAGGAGGCAGGCGATCAGGGACGAAACACAGAAACTCCTCGCTGCAGGCCACATCAGGGAAGTTCAGTACCCTGAATGGCTAGCGAATGTCGTGCTGGTGAAGAAGAGTAATGGGAAATGGCGCATGTGCGTCGATTTCACTGATCTGAACAAGGCTTGCCCAAAGGATTCATATCGTTTACCAAGCATAGATGCCCTGGTGGATAGTGCTGCAGGGTGTAAGTTGTTGAGCTTCCTGGATGCCTTCTCGGGGTATAACCAGATAAAGATGCATCCCATGGATGAAGAAAAGACTGCCTTCATGACGGAGAAATCGTGCTACTGCTACAAGGTGATGCCGTTTGGGCTGAAGAACGCAGGGGCCACATACCAGAGGTTGATGGATCGAGTACTTGCACCGATGCTGGGAAGGAATGTGCAAGCGTACGTCGACGACATGGTCGTGACCTCGCCAGAAAAAAGCAAGCACGTTGCAGACTTGGAAGAATTGTTCACGACAATCGCCAAGTTCAGACTGAAGCTCAATCCAGAGAAATGTATCTTTGGCGTGGAGGCTGGAAAATTCCTGGGATTTCTCTTGACTGAAAGAGGAATAGAAGCCAACCCGGATAAGTGTGCCGCCATCTTGGCGATGAGGAGCCCAGCTATGGTGAAGGAGGTTCAACAGTTAACAGGTCGGATGGCAGCCCTGTCTCGCTTCGTGTCAGCTAGCGGAGAAAAGGGTCATCCCTATTTTCAGTGCTTAAGGCGCAATAACAAGTTTGCTTGGACGAAGGAGTGCGAGGAAGCCTTCGTCAAGCTAAAGGAGTATCTGGCGAGCCCGCCGGTTTTGTGTAAACCGCTGGTGGGAACCCCTCTCAGGTTGTATTTTGCTGTAACTGAGAGGGCGGTGAGTGCGGTGCTCGCCCAGGATCAAGATCAGGATCAGAAGCCTATTTATTTTGTTAGTAAGGTGCTGCAGGGCCCCGAAACGAGATATCAGGCCCTGGAAAAGGCTGCGCTGGCTGTGGTATTCTCGGCGAGGAGGTTGCGCCACTATTTCCATAGCTTCACCATACTGGTGATGACTGACCTGCCCATCCAGAAGGTCTTGAAGAAGCCTGACGTTGCGGGAAGGATGGTGAAGTGGGCAGTAGAATTGTCAGAGTTTGATATTAAGTATGAGCCCCGAGGCCCGATCAAGGGGCAAATCTTTGCAGATTTCGTGGTCGAGCTCTCATCCGAGGCGACACGAGTTGAAGGGGACGACTTCCGCTGGGTGCTTTCAGTGGATGGATCGTCGAACCAGCAGGGTAGCGGTGCTGGAGTCATTTTGGAAGGACCCAACGGCGTGCTAATCGAACAATCTTTGAGGTTTGCCTTCAAAGCCAGCAACAATCAAGCAGAATATGAGGCGCTGATCGCCGGGATCTTGCTGGCAAAAGAGATGGGAGCGAGGGTGTTGATGGCTAAGAGTGACTCGCTGCTAGTCACAGGGCAAGTAACAGGAGTTCCAGGCTAAAGATCCACAAATGGTGGCTTACCTGGAGTATGTGCAGGAATTGAAGAGTTCCTTTGCCTCCTTTGAAGTAGTGCATGTGCCCAGAGAGCAGAATGCCCGAGCTGACTTGCTAGCTAAGCTCGCCAGTTCAGGCAAGGGGGGTAGGCAGAGGACGGTGATTCAAGAAACTCTGAAGACGCCGAGAGCATTTGTAGCAGATCACCTGGTTCTTCAGATAAGCAAGTCGACGGAGAAAGCAGCGAGAAGTCATAAGTCCCTGACGCAAGAAACTTTGAGATCGCCGAGAATTAGAGCATGTCGAGGAGAGAAGGTGAACATGACGCAGGTCTGCGCTATCCATGAGCCAGACACCTGGATAACACAGTACAAGCGGTGCCTGGCAGATGGCCTTCTCCCGCTGGATCCGACAGAGGCTAGGAAGATAAAGAAAAATTCCAGCAAGTACACAATGATTGATGGCGAGTTGTACAGGTTTGGGTTCACTCACCCACTCCTGGAATGTGTCTATGGTGAGAAATGCACGAGGATTATGGTTGAGCTCCATGAAGGTATATGCGGAAGCCACGTCGGGGGTTACTACTGGCCAACGATGAGAGAAGACTGCAAGAAGTATGCACAGTGTTGCAAGCAATGCCAACAGCACGCCGATTGGCACAAGGCGCCTCCCGAGGAGTTGAAGTCGATCTACAGTCCTTGGCCGTTTCATACGTGGGGAATCGACATCCTGGGACCTTTCCCGCTGGCGATCAGGCAGATGAAGTACTTGGTGGTGGCGATTGAGTATTTCACCAAGTGGATCGAAGCAGAACCAGTGGCCCAGATCACCGCACACAAGATCGAAGGTTTCGTGTGGAAGAACATTGTATGCCGGTTTGGTGTGCCCAAGCGCCTGGTGTCGGACAACGGGACTCAGTTTGCAAGTCACCTGTTGAAGAAGCTGTGTGAAGGGGTGGGAATTCAACAAGTGTTTGCATCCGTCGAGCACCCTCAGACAAATGGTCAAGTAGAGTCAGCTAATCGGGTGTTGCTGAGAGGTTTGAAGAGAAGGCTGGAGAAATCCAAAGGAAGCTGGGCTGAGGAGGTACCCCGTATAGTCTGGGCGTACCACACCACCGAACAGTCAGGAACCCATGAGACCCCGTTCAGCTTAGTCTATGGGTGTGATGCAATGATTCCAGTGGAGATTCAGGAGAGCTCGCCGAGATTCCAGAACTTCGTAGAGGAAGACTCGAATGAGGAGAGAAGGTTGAACCTGGATCTGCTGGATGAGGTCAGGGAAGAGGCGAGATTGAAAGCTGAGGCGGTGAAGAGAAGGGTTGAACGAAGATACAACTCGAAGGTGATGCCGAGACAGTTTAGAGAAGGCGACCTGGTGATGAGGAAAGCCCACCAGTACGAGATGAAGAATAAACTGTCGCCCAAGTGGACGGGGCCGTTCAGAATAACCGAGGCGCTCGGGAACGGCGCCTACCGCTTAGAGACATTGGAAGGAGGGGCGATTCCTCGCACTTGGAACGCCACGCACCTGAAGTTGTATTACAGTTAAGAAGCTTTGTAAGTAAAGACAAACACAAAGTTATATTACGATGTCTCTGTTAAAACAGTTTGAAGGGGGCACTCTTTTTTCCCTAAGGAGGGTTTTTAATGAGGCCACCCAATAAAAGAAGAGTTTTCGAAGTTCAAAGGTGTTTTGGATTGCGTGCTTGTTGTTTTTAGAAAGTTTTGAAGAAAGACCTTGTCACTTATATGTGACTTAAGGCAAGTTAAAGATATATTGCATGCTTTCTAAAAAGTTTTAAGTCCTCATCGTCTTTCGGCGATCGGAGGCATCAGTTAAAGTTTTAAGTCCTCATCGTTTTTCGGCGATCGGAGGCACCAGTTAAAAGACCTCAACGCCCTCGCGCGTCCTGAGGCGAGATAAAGACCTCCTCGTCGTCGAGCGAGTGCAGGCGAGGAAGAGTAAAAAGTCCTCAGTGTTTCTGGGGGCGAGAAGATGTAACCCCTGGGGCAATGTAGAGGCACCAGCAAAAGTCCTCAGTGTTTCTGGGGGGGAGGAGATGTAACCCCTGGGGCAATGTAGAGGCACGATTTAAAGACCTTCTCGCCTATGAGCGAGTTCAGGCGAGTTAAAGACCTTTTCGCCCATGAGCGAGTTCAGGCGAGTTAAAGACCTTCTCACCGATGAGCGAGTTCAGGCAAGATAAAATCCTTCTCGTCTCGAACGAGTTCAGGTATGGTGTAAAGGGCGGAAGAAGTTTGGAAGGTGGCTAAGGTAGGTTCGAAGAGAGCGCCTAGCCACCCGGTCTTTTGTTCTGAAGTTCAGGAAGGTAGAGAAGGATCCGAAAGGCGCCTCTACCCCCAGATAAAAGAACAATGGCCAAGGTATGGAGCCAGAAAGAAGTTGATGTCGCCAAGAGTCTTTGGCGACCAGGAAACGTTCAAGCAATGGCGAGAAAGTTAAAGACCCGTTTTGATGAAGCAGATCGGGTGAAGCGATGTTTTAAGCCAGTAGTTGAGTTAAAGTTCGTTGCTTGAAGAGTGATTTTGCGCTAAGGTTCATTGCCTTAAGATTACAAGTTGTTAAAGTGATTATTATTTGAAGTCGAAGTGGTTCGAAGCAGTTAAGTATATGCTCGCGCTTACAAAATCGCTAAGTTAATTTCTTGAAGAAAGTTGTGCAAAAAAAGTTAAAACAGCTAAAGAGGTTATAAGAAGGAATACCAAGACTTTGTCATTAAAGTAAATGTCAGTTCAAGAACACATGTACAAAAAAATATGAAGTTTATTACAATTATATGCAAAGAGAAAGCACAAAGGCAGCGGATGGAGGGAATTGATCAGTCTTCAGCGGGAACCACTTTCCCATCCACCACCTCGTTGTCAAGGGACACCATGTTAAGGTCCAGATCGGGGAACAAGCAGGCGAACTGTTCCCGTGCAGCCTCGAATCCAGCAGCCAGAATTTGGGCAGAACTCAGATTAAGTTCTTCAATCTGTTTCTTGAGTTCTTCAGTTTGCTCCTTCAGCCCCTTGTTCTGCTGCTCCAGCTCTTCGACTTGCTTCTTGAGTTTTTCGTTGATTTCTTGAGCTTGGAGAAGGTCTTCAGCAACCTTCTTGGATTCTGCTTGCACCTGGCCCAGTTCAGCAGCAATCTCCCCTTTTTCCTTGTTGGCTTCGGCAAGCTCAGCCATGGCGTCATCCCTCGCTTTCTCCACCTTTCCAAGGAAGACCTCCTGATCGGCTGACCTTTGCTCCAGTTTCTTCACCTTGGCGGCATCAGTTTTTATTAAGGCCTCCAGGTCAGCCACTTTAACGCGATAGGGTACAATCTTGCTCTCCAGCTCGATCTTTTCTTGAGCCAAGAGTTGTACCTTATGACGGAGATCGGTGGCCTCCTTGCGCGCCACCCGGAGCTCGGTGCTCATTGCATCTTCTACTCGGGAGTGTTCAATTTCCGCGAGTGTCAGATTGCAGGACAACTTCTCCGCCTCGATCCTTATAGTGTTGTTCTCAGTTCGAAGGGCGTAGAGGTCGTCCTGGAGCTTCCTGGTGGAGCTCTCCACAGCTCTAGAGATAATGGTGGGGAAGTCTTCTGCCATCATCTTCAGTTTAGCAGAGAAAGGCTCCCACATCCTCTTAACCTCAATAGAGAGACCTGCTTGTGGAGGCACCGGGTGGGCCTGTTGCTGGTTTTCGCCGCCACCTTCATGAGTTGGTTGCTCAGCAGGTGCTTCTTGGTGTGGTGGCGACGTCGGGGATTCGGTAATCAGAATCGGAGAGTTGTGGGCAACCTCATCCCCGATTGGTGCGATGTTGGCGGTTGAGGCATTTCAAGGAGGACCCCCTCCAGCTGATACAAAAGGCGTGGAGGCGCTTGGGGGGTCCTCCATGAAGTTTGGCTCGGGGGCCTCAACCGCAGGTGGCGCAGTTGCCAATGGAATGGCTTGGACTGGTGAGGCAGGAGCTGGTTGGGGTGGCGATGATGGAGGAGGAGCAGGCGTAGATGGCGGCGTTGATGTTGGAAGAGGGGGTGGTGCAGATGGTGAAGAAGGTGCCACCCTCTTCCTCTTCGTGACAAGGCCATCTTCAGTTGCCTCGTCGTCTTCCTCTTCCTCCTCATGGACTACCTGGGGTGCTTTCCTCTTGGGTTTCCTGAGGACAAGCTTCTTCCGCTGGTTGGCGGGTTGGACATCGGGAGGAGCTGGGCCCCTGGGTGGCGATCTGCCTTGAGCAGCGGCGATCTCCACCAGAGAGTTTGGCACTGTTTGGGAACCCGATGCCAACCCGTGGGTTCGGGCGAGCGCCCTCAATTCAGCGAGCTTGCCCCGGCCCAACATATTATCTGCATAGAGCAAAAATGCATGGGTTAGCCCAGAAAGAAAATGAATGCATAAGACAGTATGCAACAAAGCAGACAAATAGTGCAGAAAAATAAAACCAAAGTCTTGCGCACAACGCACAAGACGCCCAGAAACAGTTAACAGAAGTAGTGTTAGAACAAGGACTTAGACGTTCTAACCTATGCGGATTTCGAGTTGGTCCTCGAAGAACTCGAAGCAGATGAGTGTGGTGGTGAGGAAGGTGATGTTGGCATCTGCCACACTCTTCCAGAAGAAGCAGAGATCTTTGTCCAAAGCGCCCATGCTATCAGGACTTCTGGGTCTCCTGAAGCTGCTTTTGGACTCTTTGTTCCCCTTGTTTACCCAGTACAAGGGGAAACCGTCGAGCAAGGAAGCGTCCTTGTCGTTGGGGCGCACCTGGACGAACTTGCCCTTCCAGTCTTTATAGGATTGCTGAAAGATAGAGAGGATCGACCTCCCAGCAATCCCGTTCAAGCTAACCCACAGGCGATCTCCTGGGTGCTTGGCTTCAAAGAGAAATAAGAAGACATCCACAGATGCTGGCAACCCCAGATTGTCGCACATGACTTGGAACGCCCACACAAACGCCCAGCTGTTGGGATGGAGCTGGGCGGCGGCGATGTTGAGCTCGGTGAGAAGCTCCCTCTCAAAACGAGTAAAGGGAAACCTGAGTTTCACCTTCTTGAACAAAGTTGTGTAAATAAAGCAGAAGGGCCCATCATTGTTCGCCTTGTCATCGGCGCAAACTGGCATGTCGGGAGGGCAAGGTAGCACCGTCATCTTCTCGTCGTGCTCCTTGTGGAATGTTTGGTGAGGCTCATCCCCCTTCGTCAATCGCAGAACTGCCCCAGCAGTGTTCACAGAAGACGTTTCCCTCAACAGGGTCGAGTTGGCCCAAGGGTACAGTTTTTTGAAGTCTGGTGGGGGGACGGAGGCTCCTCCGGTGACAGGCGGAGTAGCCTGGGCCGGGTTGGGGCGGGAAGGTGCAGGCCTCTCAGCCTGGGAAGACGAAGCACCGCGTGCTCGCGGTGGGTTGAGTGCTTGAGAGGAAGGGTTTCGCGACGAAGGAGGAGGATTTGGGGTGATCTTTGAGCGAGTCATTGTTGAAGCTGCAAAGGAAGAAGAAAAGGAAAAAATGATCAGGGTTCGCAGAGGCTGACTCGATCATGAAGGAAGGGTGAAAAACGAACGAACGTAGGTTCGTTGTGACGTTGACGGAGCCCTAAGTTACGAAGAAGGAGAAATAGCAAAAACAACCCACAACGTATGCACCAGACAGTTAAAGGATGATGCGAATCGGTTAAAATGCAGGAAAAACCAGCAGGAGAAGGAAAGGAAGTACCTTTTTATGATCGGGAAGGCGATAAAAGATGTTGGTGATTCAGAATGTTGAAGAACGCTGAGAGCTTTTTTGCAGAAGAGAGTTGGAGCGTCTGAAGAAACGAAGAAAGTGATGGAACAGTGAAGCGAAATGAGTTTAAGGGTTTTTCGAAATAGGTTTGGGAAGCGCAAACGTTAACTGAAGGTAACCGTTGATGAAGCCACGTGTCGAGCGATTGGTGAGGTGTTTGGTGGAGCGTCAGAGAAGCAGAAAGTACAACCGCTTGGAATTCTGCGTCAGTACCACGTAGATCGGTGTTGACGTGACTCTTTTAGTCTTTTCGCTGGACAAGTCTTCGCTTAAGACTGGGGGGCTTGTGTACCGCCCTGGTAGTCGGAAGTGATGACGTGGCATCAAGCTACAGTGTAGGCGTGTTGACAAGGCGCCAGGTTTGCAGAAGGGAAGGAAGTCGGGGGGCTCGTGTAGTCGCCAGTTATTAAATTGGCGTGTTCCGATCTCCAGCATACCAGGACCGGCGATCACCCAGTTGAAGATGAAGTCGCCAGATGTAAACTCAGGCGACCAAGTGATTGGAGATCGCCAGAGCAAGCACATCGCCGAAGATGAAGGTGGTGCAGATTATGAAGGCGGCCGGCGAGACCACAGGGAAGGTGTACGAAGGCACCCTAACTCGCCAATTCTAGTAGAGATCGCGCTCCCAAGTTAGCTATGCACTGGGCAGTATCATGCATAAGTAACTTAGCCAAAAGAGAGTCAGAAGCAGCGCCCAAGTCAAGGAGGCTCCAGATGATGGCACGTGTACAGCTGGATGCGAGCCACGTGTCCAAGTCTGTACCTGCCAGGAGAGAGAAAGTGACCAGGTATTTAAGGGTTCCTCAACGAACTTTTAAGGTACGCACGTTCAAATTATACTCTTTACGCTTGCGAGTTCTTGAGCATACTGTGAGAGAGAACATTGCACGGTTCCTTGAGAGTTCTAGAGTGTTCTTGCTCTTAGTATTTGGTGGTTCGGTCACTGACTTGGGCGTTGGAGTGCGATCGGCCGCAGCGGCGCCGCACTGTTCTTTTGCAGGTTCTTGAGGTGGATCTTTAAGAAGGACGGAGGTTTGAAGCGGTGCACACGTTGATCCAAGTTTGACGAGGCAGGTTCCAACGTTCTGGTCAACAGGCAGGATCACCAGCCATTCAGGGTACTGGACTTCCCTGATGTGGCCTGCAGCGAGCAGTTTCTGTGTTTCGTCCCTAATCGCCTGCCTCCTCTCCTCGTTGAACTTCCTTCTTCTTTGTCGCACTGGTCTCACCAAGTTGTCCATCGCCAGATGATGGCACAAGAAATCGGGATCGATCCCGGGCATGTCCGAAGCGGACCATGCAAAGGCATCCAGATGCCGTTCTATCACCTCCAGAGATCTTCCCAGCTTGAAGATCTTTCCCCCGATTTCTCTCTCGAGCCACTGCTCGACGGGTTTTGGTCTGGTTTCTCTGGCGATCACCGCCCTGGCGATTCCCAGTTCCCTCGCTTCCTCAGGGCGATTCCTTGCCTCTTCCTCCTCCAGACCAGCGTTCCCCTCCCCCAGCTCAGCATCCACCATCTCCACGTCTCTTCCGGCAGCCTCTTCTGTTACCGTCGATCTGGGCTTCACACCGGGAGGCGGGGTGGTTGTTACGTAACTCACCGACCTCTTGTTTTTCAGGCTATTCTCATAGCACTTTTTTGCTTCTTTCTGATCAGACTTGATGGTGATCACCACCCCCTCCATAGACGGCAACTTCACCTTCATGTGCCGGGTCGACGGTATGGCACCTATCCTGTTGAGCGTGGGTCTTCCCAACAGGATGTTGTATGCTGAAGGAGCGTTTACAACAAGGTATATGATTTTCTCCGTTCTTGAACCCGCCACATCTGTAAACGTAGTTCTCAATTCTATGTACCCCCTGACCTCCACCTGGTCACCAGCGAAACCATACAAACACCCTCCATAGGGCCTCAGCTGGTCAAGGGGCAGCTCCAACTGCGTGAAAGTCGGCCAAAACATCACGTCTGCCGAGCTTCCTTGGTCCACCAGCACCCTGTGGACCTTTCTTCCTGCTGTGATCAACGAAATCACTATGGGATCGTTGTCGCGAGGCACAACATCCCGAAGATCTTGCTTGGTGAATGTAATATCCACTTCCGGCGAGTGGTCTTCAAACATATGCACCGTCATCACAGACCTCGCGTACCTCTTCCTCTGTGATGCGGTGCATCCACCTCCTGAGAAACCCCCTGCAATGGTGTGGATTTCCCCGTGCGTAGGCATCTCGTGCTGCTGAACTTCTCCACCTGCTGGTTGGGAGCTCGACGCGCCCCCCGTCCTTCTATCCAGCAAATAGTCATTTAGGAACCCGCTCTTAACCAGATCGTCGAGCTGGTATCCTAAAGCCAAACACGAATCCACTGTATGGCCAAAGCCCTAGTGAAACTCACACCAGGCGTCTGGCTTTGGTCCCAGCACCTTGTCGCCCACCTTCTCTGGCGCTTTCAACCTAGCAGATATATTGGGAATGGCGATCAGGTCCGCCAATCCCATGACAAACTTGTGCTTAGGCGGGCGATTGTATTCCCGGCGTGCTGGTTGCTGGCGTCCTTGGCCCCTGCCCTTGTTCTTCCTTGGATCATAAGGATGGCGAGTCCTCTGATCCCTCCTGGCCGCCGCTGTCTCCAGCACCCTCTGTGGCTGGATCCTGGTCTGGGCGCGTGGCCTAGTGGGAGCCACGCTTCCTCTCTTCTCGGCGACTTCACTCTCGTCGGCGATGTGGGCCACCGCAAGTCGCCTAACCTCAGCAAACGTGGCGGGGTGGGCCCTGATCAATGCCTCACAGAATGGTCCCGGCAGCACGCCCTTCTTAAATGCATAGACCAGCATTTCCTCATCCTTGGCCGGCGATCTGACCATCTGCGCTCCAAAACGATTCAAGTAGTCCCTGAGGGACTCTCCCTGGTACTGCCTTATATCAAACAAATCGTAAGACACCCTGGGCGGTGCCTTATTCACGATGTACTGCTCGACAAAAATCTTCGAGAACTGTTGGAAATTGGTAATGTGACCGTTAGGCAGGCTCACAAACCATTCCAGCGCCGTTCCCTGGAGTGTGCTCACGAACATCTTACAGTATACGGCGTCCGATCCTCCTGACAGCATCATCTGCGTATGGAACGTGGTGAGATGAGCCTCAGGATCCTCCACGCCGGTAAAAACAGCCTTAACAGGTACCACACTCGTAGGAATAGGCGTGTCAGTAATCGCCTGAGCGAAAGGCTTCTCATTTTTCTCATGAAAACTCAGCAAATCACAGAGAATAATGAACAACACTTCCTTCAGCGACGATCGATTCAGCGATCAATCGGTCAGACCTGCGCGAAACTCCGCAAGAAACTCAAGAACACAGAAAACCTCCACAGAAACCTGCAACTCCACCAGAAACCACCGCTTCTTCCACGGAAAACCAAACGAACCAAAGAACTCAAATCTTCACCGAACGAAACTCGCACAGTCCGCAGAGAACTTCACCTCACCGAACAAAACCTCAAACGAACGGTGGAAAACGTGAAAACACCGAGCAAAACTAGATGAACAGCGAACTACGGTTGCACCAGCACACAACCACACAGAAAATTACGAAAACCTCCAAGAACTCACGCTGCGGATGGGAACAAGTTTTACACGGCCCCACGGTGGGCGCCTGATGATCCTGCCTGTTGACCAGAACGTTGGAACTTGCCTCGTCAAACTTGGATCGGCGTGTGCACCGCTTCAACCTCCGTCCTTCGTCACGATCCACCTCAAGAACCTGCAAAAGAACAGAGCGGCGCCGCTGCGGCCGATCGCACTCCAACGCCCAAGTCAGTGACTGAACCACCAAATACTTCAAGAGCAAACACTCAAGAACTCTTAAGGAACCGTGCAATGTTCTCTCTCACAGTATGCTCAAGAACTCGCAAGCGTAAAGAATACAATCTGAACGTGCATACCTTGAAAGTTCGTTGAGAAACCCTTAAATACCTGGTCACTTTCTCTCTCCTGGCAGTTACAGACCTGGACACGTGGCTCGCATCCAGTCGTACACGTGCCATCATCTGGAGCCTCCTTGACTTGGGCGCTGCTTCTGACTCCCCTTTGGCTAAGTTACTTATGCATGGTACTGCCCAGTGCATAGCTAACTTGGGAGCGCGATCTCTACTAGAATTTGCGAGTTAGGGTGCCTTCGTACACCGTCCCTGTGGTCTCGCCGGCCGCCTTCATAATCTGCACCACCTTCATCTTCGGCGATGTGCTTGCTCTGGCGATCTCCAATCACTTGGTCGCCTGAGTTTACATCTGGCGACTTCATCTTTAACCCGGTGATCGCCGGTTCTGGTATACTGGAGATCGGAGCACGCCAACTTAATAACTGGCGACTACACGAGCCCCCCGACTTCCTTCTCTTCTGCAAATCCGGCGTCTTGTCAACACGCCTATACTGCAGCTTGATGCCACGTCATCACTTCCGACTACCAGGGCGGTACAAGATACATTTCACACTGTTTATAATAATATAATAATGATTTTAAATTAAAAAATAAAATAAAAATGAATAAAATATTAATCTAAGTTTTCCTTTTCGAATAAAACTTTATAAAGGTGAAAGATTTTAAAAATAAGATGTTTGTCATCATTATTTAAGGGAAATTAAAAGCTTCTACTCAAATTCACACTTAAAATTACATAACAATTTTGCATGCAAAATAATATATGCGTTTGTTAGTTATTTCTTTATGAAAAAACTAATCTATATGTAGGCATTGAAATAATGACATCATTAGATGGTGTGTTAATCTTTTGATCATAACTTTTAAATGGTTGGTAACTTTTATGTTGACATTATTTGTACTACACTCAAACTATAATGTAAGTAAATAAATTTTCTCTCTGATGATTTTTTATCATACTAAAATAATCAATTCTAACGTGTACATATAAGACTTATATTTAATAAATTTAAATAATAGTAAACAATATAATGAATTCAAAAGAATTCACATATTAAATGATGATAAATAATCTTTTATTCTAATCATATACTTTGATAAAGTTATGAGTTTATAAAAAAAAAACAGTTTAATTATTATGATAAAATATATAGATTAAATATTTTTTTATGAAAATTATCTCATAAGTCAAAACTAAACTATTAAAAGTAGACTCTTGACCAAATTTTTAAATGTAGGATATTTATTATGAGGTAAGAGATAACGTCTTGAAGTCCAAACAAACCAAACTATTTTTAAATAAAAAAATGTTAGTTTGATAACCGTAGATATATACTGATTTTTAATTTTGATTAGACTAAAACAATTTTTAATTTTGATTAGATGAATATAATTTCAAAAGTTTTATTTTTTAAAAAAAGAATTATGTAATAAATAATTAAAAAAATTAAAAAGCAAATATTTGATGAAGGAATGTCCTAATCCCAAAGTGCCCAGTAGCCTCCAAAGTGGTGAAAGTATTGATGACACCAATAACCCGTTCAGGAGGGACACCTACACAACTTGTCACTGTTATATTCAACACTATTGCTTCAATGAAAACGTTTTTTAATTCAATGAAAACAAACCTTACTGAATATCAGGCGTAGTAGTACTAATGGGAACATTAATGGGTGTTCATGATAGGAAACTAAATTAAAAAATAACTTTTCCATTTCAATTTCCTTTTTTTGTTTTCTTAAATAAAAATAGAAAATGCCCGAACCAGATTGGCGAATTTTTTTTTTGTATATTCATTCATTGAGAAAAAAAATTATTTTTAATTTATAAAAATACTCGGCCTATTTCAGTACTATAAATGTTATTCAAGGTAAAATTAATGTTTGATTTCGATAACTTATATAACATATAAAATTTCATGAAAAATGATTTTAAGTGAAATTCCGAAAATAATGGAAGAACTATTTTTGTAAAAAAGAAATAAATGGAGCAACCTTTTACTCCAAGCAGTAACTCAAAAGGCAATACATTGAAAGCAAATAAAAGTGATTAAAAGGAATTGAATAGGAAATGGGAATCGGAAAGAAAGAGGAGTGAAAGGGAAAAAAAGAGTTGAAAATGTGGTTGAATTGAAGAAGGAATCAACTTAGGTGGCGTATGTGTGGATCCCACCATTCCTCAGGTGCAGTTCAATGCAATGATGCAACGCAACGCGGGAAGGAAGGGAAAGGAATCGATCACTCCTTTGACTCAACCTAATCATTCCTTTTCTCACAATCAATCGCACGCCTTCTTATTCTTTCTCCTTACACTTTCTCTTCTCCGATCGATCTTCCATACTTTACTTTCCACCCAACCAAACAAGTTCGAAATTTCAATCCTTTTTTTTTTCTTTCCGTTTTCTGATTCTTGTTTTTACCATCTATCTACACTGCTTATGTTTCTATGTGTGTTTGCAACTTTCAGTGTATCCGTATCCGAAAGTTAAGGTAAGACACGATGACGACGGTGAACTTGGTCTCAAAGCTTTCGTCTCTCTCTATTTGCATCCATCTTCTCCAGGTATTTCTAACCTCTTTTCGTTTAAATACAATTTTAATCTTTTTTCTTTTCACTTTGCAATTTGTCTTCTCCTGTTTAAATTCCATTCTTACAAAACTCCCTATTTTCATCCATTCTTAATTTTGTCTGCATATTTTTTACATGATAATTTATTAAATTATTTTTTATATTAATTTAAACGAATGTGTTATCTTTAGTTTCAATTGAACTAAATAAAGAAATAGAATATACACAAAATTAAAGATTAAAGCAAAATATACCATTTTCTAAAACAGGAGACCAAATATCTGTATTTTAAAAGGAGAAACCAAAATGGTGGATTCAACAAAACTGAGTAAAATTGGATTTAGACTCTTTATTATGTTTTATTTTGTTAGAGTTGGCCATGTGATTGTATGTTTTACGTTTCTCAATGCACGAATTCTCCTGATTTTATCCATATCAATCTTCGTGTTTGAAGTTTTTTTGAAGCAATAGTCGGGGTAGTGATCACATGGATGAGTGAGTGATGTTGTCTTCCTTTCCTTTTACATTTTGTTAGTTTTAATTTATAATTGTTTTTTCACTGTAGTTTTGGCTTAAGTTTGGAGGTTTAGAGTGTTGTTTATATTCCATATATGCAATATTGGCATTATTGCGCCAAACATTTTCATTCCTCTAGTTAGTCAAAATTGTAGTGGGTCATTATTGTCTATCATATTCATTTGCTAAATATAGAAAGGAATCGCTATTGTCTGATTTTACAGTAACAGACAACAAAGTTGTCTCCATGCCCACTGTTGTCAAAGTACCAAAGTGTTATGTTCCCCATGTAGCTATTCCAAGACCAAGAGTACATGTCACTGAAGATTCTGAAGACTTCAGCTTGGCATCTGATTCTTCAGTAACTACAGGATCTGATAAGGATGACAGTATTGATGGAAATAAAGTAAATATTAGAGCCAGTCCAATTCCTCCCCCTCGTGCTGTAATTTCTAGTCCTGGTAAAATCTCATACTTTTCATCGGATTTTGTTAGCTAAATTTATTTGTGTACCAGATGCCTTTTGCAATTTGAAAATATCTGATTTTTTTTCTAAATCTAAAGATTGACAATGAAATCATAAGAACTGCTGTGATTTATAATATGCATAGCAATGTCTCGGGTTTCTTTTGATTGGCCATCAAAAGCTGAGTGAAGTACTTGCTTGTAGAGATCCTATTAGAAGATATGAGAGTGATTTTTCTTTTTCATTATCCGTCAAAATTTCTTACAGAAGGATGCAACATGCATGTTGACAAAATGGGATTTTTAGACAAAAAAACCCAAACCTAACGTTTTATGTACTTCAAAGGGAACTGAAACTCATAACTCAAGCACCTTGCATGCAAAGAAACCTTGGACTACTTCAATGAATTTTTTAGAGAAACTGAATTTGTAAGTGTGATAGTGACATTTAGACCTGTAAAGGAATATAGAGCAGTTTTATGTTGTTAGGAAGTTATTTTAGCAATGTGACCTATGTAGAAGGTGTCGGTATCATTTTGAAAGTTCTGTATAAATGGATGCAATCGTCAGCAACCATTCTATGTAACTTAGCTTGCGTACTTTGTGTTCCCTCTCACTCTCAGCTTCAATTTTCCCTATAATCAATAATTCTGAACAATTGTAATGATGCACTTTGTACAGTTGCTGATAGGAGAAAGTTAATAGACGTGTTCTGAAGTAAAATAGATGCAAATAAAACTCCCTTTAGTGGGGATTGCATGCTGTGCTGTAGTTATGAGGATTGCAGAAAATTTCTCAAGTTTAGAAATGAAATCTTCAGATAACAAGGGTAAAACAATGTTTTAATAGATTTTTTCAATTTAGTATACCGTGATTTTAGTTTTACATTGTTACATTGTGCAATGGGGCCAGTGTTTTCTTGATATTTCGTAGTCTCCACTTTCCTGTTCTTAAACCTGAATAGTGCGTTATTTAGGCTGGTTTTCCACTCGTCTGTTTAAATCAATTAAAATAATAAAGGGTTTTGTTTCCAAACCAATGGTGCACATAAAGTGAGAGCTAAGTCTCTAAAAAGTCCATCACATAGTTCTGAAGGCTTTTAATCCTGTTTTTTCGAGAAAAAAAGAAAAATCAACTATTTATTACTTGATGCAAGAATAAAATATTTAGCAAAGAAAATTGGATAGTTATGCTTCTGGAGAGCATCGTTAATTATGTATTTATGTGAATACTGATTATAGTTTTTATATGGAGATACGAGATATCTGGGTGCTGGCTAGTTCTCAGTTTCGTACGTGATTTCTTACAGAGCTGACCCTGAAATTCTTTTTGTATTTAGATAATGACATAATGATTGGGAATCGAAACAAGAGTAGAGATGGAAGACTTTCTGCTTCAAAGAATGGTGCTGTGTTGCAAAATCGACATGCACACTGCAAAGTTAAATCACATGATGTCACTGATATTCCTCCAGAGACAAGAAAACACAGGGAGCCTGGGTCTAGAGAAGAAATTGATTCTGTAGGAAAGAAAAAGACCCATAAAGGAAGCATAAAATTCGAGAAGGTACCCTGGAAATTTTAGTTCTGGTGAAATCTAGGAGCATGACTAGCTACCAGTTTTTTGGCGATCAAAACGTAGTGTGATCTTAATCTAGGATTAGGTTTACTGCCATAGAAAAAAAGATAATACGATGGTGCATGCTTTGGTGTTTCATGTTCTGCATGCTATACTTACCTTAATATTTTGAATGAGCACTTGATGCGGGCGTGTAAGAATCTCTAAGGAAGAAGCCAATGTATGAAGGGTCATCATATATGTTGCATTTTCACCCCATTTTTAATCTTTTTGTAAGATGGTTTGAGGAAGCATATCACATAGCAGAGTTTCATGGTATCTAATGTGTAAAAATGAATATTCGGGAGCAAACAAGAATCTTACGAATTTTGCTACGTTATGTTTTGTATGTAGATTATATGATGCTTAAATGGATGTATAATTTAATGCGAACTACTCGATTTAGCTTTATTCTCGCGAATATTTCCTTGTACATAGGGGTAAAAAATATGGTCAGGTCAAGCAGGGTGGGTCAACCTTTTCAACTTGTATTGGTATGATTCGCTTAATTCGTTTACCTATCAATCCCTATCAATCCTGGAGTACGGAGAGATAGCTTGGCAACTTACCATCCTTTAATTTTGATACTTGTTGTACTAGCCGGTTTAAAGAACTAAATAATATAGATCACTTGTAACCTGTAGATAAATCCTAGAACCATTAATTGTTATCAAAAGGATGGTTACTTACCATTAATTGTTTTTATTATTATTGTTTCCTAGAACCACTATATATAGTGGCTTCCTTCAAGCAATGTAACAACAAATAACAACATACACTTGCTTCCTCTCTCTTTGTCTGAGAGGAATTCATTGTACTCCGAGTACCATTATAGTGGAAGTTTTGGCTCTCTCGTCGGTGGTTTTTTTACCTCTATTTAAAGGGGTTTTCCACCTAAAAATTTCTGGTATCATTCTCATTTTTCTTGTTACTTTAATTTCTCATAATCTTTTGTTGAAATTATCACGCTTCCACACACGATATCCCAACAAATTGGCCTCAGAGCTTTTCGATAATTCAACCAGGATTTGTTGTTCTATAATGTCGAAATTCGATATTGAGAAATTTGATGGTAAAATCAGCTTTGCAATCTGGCGATGTTCTCACCCAGAATGGTTTAAAGAAAGTTCTGGCAGGTAAATGATGAGGCCAACCACTATGATGGAGGAGTTGTGGGATGAGATAAATGAAAAGGCATTGTCTGCAATCCAGTTATGCTTGTCCCGTGAGGTGTTGTGTGAGGTCATCAACGAGAAAATTGCAGCAGACATATGAAGTAAATTGGAGTCCCTATACATGACCAAAAGTCTTGCAAACAAACTCCGATTAAAGGAGCGACTCTTTACACTCCGAATGTCCGAAGGTACTCCCATCCAATCTCACCTTGATGAATTTAATTCCATCATAATTGATTTGGAAAATTTGGATGTTAAAATTGATAATGAAGATAAAGTCGTTCTACTTATTGTTTCTCTACCACCCTCGTATCGACAATTTAAAGAAATTATGTTATACGGTAATTATCTTACCTTAAGCTTTGATGATGTCAAGACTAATTTACTAGCCAAAGAAAAATTTGATACTAAAATTCATTTTGGAAGTTATGGTGAAGAATTGGTAGTTAGAGGGAGAAACCAAGAGAAAGGTAGAAACAGTAAATATAAATCTAGGTCAAAATCTAGAGGCAAAAACTCCAAATATTGTCGTTATTGCAAGAAAAAGGGACACGAGATATCTAAATGTTATAAATTGAAAAATAAGCAAGATAGAGAAGATAAGGGAAATGGTAAACAATCAGAAAAATTTGCCGAAGCCAGTATTGTTGAAACTGAATCTGAAGGAGATTGGTTTGTAGCTTTTAACACTGAACAAAGGTCTAAAAATGAATGGATTATTGATTATGGTTGTACTTTTCACATGTCTCACAATAAAAACTGGTTTACCACATATGAACCAGTTTATAATGGTCTTGTTTTGATGGGAAATGATCCTGCCTGCTGACCAAAACGTTGGAACTTTGCCTCGTCAAACTTGGATCGACGTGCGCGCCGCGTCAACCTCCGTCCTTCACCGCGATCCACCTCAAGAACCTGCAAAAGAACAGAGCGGCGCCGTTGCGGCCGATCGTACTCCAACGCCCAAGTCAGTGACTGAACCACCAAATACTTCAAGAGTAACACTCAAGAACTCTCAAGGAACCGTGAACCAGTTCTCTCTCAGTATACTCAAGAACTCGCAAGCGTAAAGAAGACAATCTGAACGTGCGTACCTCAGAAGTTTGTTGGGAAACCCTTATATACCTGGTCACTTTCTCTCTCCTGGCAATTACACATCTGGACACGTGGCTTGCATCCAGCTGTACACGTGCCACCATCTGGAGCCTCCTTGACTTGGGCGCTGCTTCTGACTCTCCTTTGGCTAAGTTACTTATGCCTAATACCACTCAGGGCATAGCTGTCCTGGAGTGCGATCTCTACTGGATTGGCGAGCTAGGGTGCCTTCGTACACACCTTCCCTGTGGTCTCGCCGGCCGCCTTCATCATCTACTCTTCTTGCTTCACCGTGTATGCCATGTGAGCTATCCCCCGACCTCATCCTTTGGCCAGCTGGGAAATGTCTACCTGCCTTCATCTCCGGCGATGTCCTTGTTTCGGCGATTTCTAATCACTGGGTCGCCTGGATTTATATCTGGCGACTTCATCTTCAACTTGGTGACCGCCGGTTCTGGTGCGCTGGAGATCGGAGCACGCCAACTTAATAACTGGCGACTACACGAGCCCCCCGCCTTCCTTCCCTTCTGCCAACCTGGCGTCCCCTCAACACGCCTATACAATAGCTTGATGCCACGTCATCACTTCCGACTACCAGGGCGGTACACAAGCCCCCCAGTCTTAAGCGAAGACTTGTCCAGCGAAAAGACTAAAGGAGTCACGTCAATACCGATCTACGTGGCGCTGGCGCAGAATTCCAAGCGGTTGTACTTTCTGCTTTCCTGACGCTCCACCAAACACTCCTCCCATCGCTCGACACGTGGCTTCATCAACGGTTACCTTCAATTGCCGTTTGCGCTTCTCAAACCCATTTCGAAAAACCCTTAAACCCATTTCTCTTCACTGTTCCATCACTTCTTCATTTTCTCAGACACTTCAACTTTCTTCTGCAAAAGCTCTCGACACTTTTCAACCTCCTGAATCACCAATTTCCTTCATCACTCTTCCGATCACAAAAAGGTACTTCCTTTACTTCTTCTGCTGGTTTTTCCTGCATTTTAACCGATTCGCATCATCCTTTAACTGTCTGGTGCATACGCTGTGGGTTGTTTTTCCTGTTTCTCCTTTCTCGTAACTTAGGGCTTCGTCTTCGTTACAACGAACCTTCGTTCGTTCGTTTTTCACCCCTCTTTCACGATCGAGTCAGCCTCTGCAAACCCTGATCACCTTTTCTTTTCTTCTTCCTTTGCAGTTTCCGCGATGGCTCGCTCAAAGATCACCCCAAATCCTCCTCCTTCGTCACGAAACCCTCCATCTCAAGCACATAACCAACCGCGAGCACCTGGTGCTTCTTCTTCTCAGGCTGAGAGGCCTGCACCCTCCCGCTCTAACCTGGCTCAGGCTACTCCACCTGTCGCCGGAGGAGCCTCCGTTCCTTCCCCAGACTTCAAAGAACTATACCCATGGGCCACCCCGACCTTGCTGAAGGAAACTTCTTCAGTAAACTCTGTTGGGGCAGTTCTTCGTTTGAAGAAAGGGGACGAGCCTCACCTATCGTTCCACAAGGAGCACGACGACAAGATGATGGTGCTACCTTGCCCCCCCGACTTGCCAGTGTGCGTCGACGACAAAGGGAACACCGGCGGGTTGTTCTGCTTCATATATACCACCCTGTTCAAGAAGGTGAAACTTAGGTTTCCCTTCACTCGCTTTGAAAGAGAGCTACTTACCGAGCTTGACATCGTCGCCATCCAGCTCCATCCCAACAGCTGGGCGTTCGTGCGGGCGTTCCAGATCATGTGCGACCATCTGGGGTTGCCAGCGTCAGTGGACGTCTTTCTTTTCCTCTTCGAAGCCAAACACCCAGGAGATCGCCTGTGGGTGAGCCTTAATGGGATTGCTGGGAGGTCGATCCTCTCTATCTTCCAGCAATCTTACAAAGACTGGAAGGGCAAGTTTGTCCAAGTGCGCCCGAACGACAAGGACGCCTCACTGCTCGACGGTTTCCCCTTGTATTGGGTAAACAAGGGGAACAAAGAGTCCAAGGGAAGCTTCAGGAGGCCAAGAAGTCCTGATAGCATGGGTGCTTTAGACAAGGATCTATGCTTCTTCTGGAAGAGTGTGGCAGACGCCAACATTACTTTCCTCACCACCACACTCATCTCCTACGAGTTCTTCGAAGATCAACTCGAAGTTCGCATAGGTTAGAACTCACCTCAACGTCTAAGTCTTTACTTTGGCATTACCTCTGCTAACTGTTTCTGGGCGTCTTGTGTGTTGCGCACAAGACTTTGGTTTTATTTTCTGCACCATTTATCTGCTTTGCTGCATATTGACTTATGTGTTTACCTTCCTCTCTGAACTAACCCATGTATCTTTGCATTATGCAGATCGTATGTTGGGCCAGGGGAAACTCGCTGAACTGAGGGCGCTCGCCCGAGCCCACGGGTTGGCATCGGGTTCCCAGACCGTGCCAAACTCAGTGGTGGAGATCGCCACTGCTCAGGGCAGATCGCCACCCAAAGGCCCAACTTCCTCCGAGGCCCAGCCCGCCAATCAGCGCAAAAAGCTTATCCTCAGGAAACCAAAGAGGAAAGCCCCCCAAGTAGTCCATGAAGAAGAAGAAGACGATGAGGTGACTGAAGATGGCCTCATCACCAAGAGGAAGAGGGTGGCGCCTTCTTCACCATTTGCTCCACCTCCTCCTCCTCCAACATCAACACCGCCTTCCACACCCGCTCCGCCTCCATCGCCGCTTCCTCCACCAGCTCCCGCCTCGCCAGTCCAAGCGATTCCTTTGGCATCTGCACCTCCTGTGGTTGAGGCCACCGAGCCTAACTTCATGGAGAACCCCCCGAGCGCCTCCACGCCTTATGTATCAGCTGGAGGGGGTCCTCCTTCACACGCCTCAACCGCAGACGCTGCACCAGTCGGGGATGAAGGTGCTCACAACTCTCCAATCCTCATCACTGAATCCCCGACGTCGCCACCACGCCAAGAAACGCTCATTCCACAACCAACTCAGGAAGGTGGTGGCGAGAACCAACAAGAAGCCCACCCGGTGCCTCCACAAGCAAACCTCTCTCTTGAGGTCAAGAGGGTGTGGGAGCCCTTCTCAGCAAAACTGAAGATGATGGCGGAGGATTTCCCCTCCATCATATCCAAAGCTGTGGAGAGTTCCACCAAGAAGCTCCAAGATGACATCTTCACACTCCGAGCGGAGAATCGCAGCATAAGGATCGAGGCGGAGAGGTTATCTTGTAACCTAACACTCGCCGAAATCGACCATTCTCGAGTAGAAGATGCCATGAGCACCGAGCTCCGGGTGGCACGCAAGGAGGCCACCGATCTACGTCATAAGGTGCAGCTCTTGGCTCAAGAGAAGATTGAGCTGGAGAGCAAGCTGGTACCTTATCGCGTCAAAGTGGCTGACCTGGAGGCGCTGATCAAAGCTGACGCTGCCAAGGTAAAGAAGCTCGAACAAAGGTCAGCCGATCGGGAGGTCTTCCTGGGGAAGGTGGAGAAAGAAAGAGACGACACCGTGGCCAAGCTTGCTGAGGCCAACGAAGAAACCAGGAAGATCGCCGCAGAACTGGCCCAGGTGCAGGCAGAATCCAAGAAGGTTGCTGAAGACCTTCTTCAAGCTCGGGAAACCATTGAAGAACTTAAGAAACAAGCTGACGAGCTGAAGCAGCAGAACGAGGGGCTAAAGAAACAGATTGAAGAGCTTGAGCTGAGCTCTGCCCAGATTCTGGCTGCTGGATTCGAGGCCGCCCGGGAACAGTTCGCCTGCCTGTACCCCGATTTAGATCTTACCATGGTGTCTCTCAACAATGAGGTGGTGGACGGGAAGGTTGTTCCTGCTGAAGACTGATTGATTCCCTCCATCCACTACTTTCATGCTTTCTCCTTACATACGATTGTAATAGATTTTCCCTTTTTCTGTACATGTACCTTGAACTGATGTTTACTTGATGATAAAGTCTTTGTATTCTTCTTGTGACTTCTTCGTCTGCTTTATCTCTTCTTGTATAATTCGCTTCAACGAAACTAACTTAGTAATTTTGTAAGCGCAAACATATACTTAACTGCTTCGAACCGCCGATTTTCGAACAAAAAACTCTCTAACAACTTGCAACCTCAAGGTAATGAACCTTAGCGTGAAATCACTTTTCAAATAACGAACTTTAACTCAACTAATGGCTTAAGACACAGCTCACCCGATCTGCTTCATCGAAAAGGGTCTTGACTTTCTCGCCATTGTTTGCATTTTTTTTTTTCTAGTTGCCAAAGACTCTTGGCGACATCAGCTTCCTCCTGGCTTCACAACTTGGCCATTGTCCCTTTATCTGGGGGTAGAGATGCCTTTCGGATCCTTCCCTACCTTCCTGAGCTTCAGAACAAAAGACCGGGTGGCTAGGCGTTCTCTTCGAACTTGCCTTAGCCACCCAACAAACTTCTTCCGCCCTTTACACCATACCTGAACTCGTTCGAGACGAGAAGGATTTTATCTTGCCTGAACTCGCTCATTGGCGAGAAGGTCTTTAACTCGCCTGAACTCGCTCGTCGGCGAGAAGGTCTTTAACTCGTGCCTCTACATTGCCCCAGGGGTTACATCTTCTCTCCCCCAGAAACACTGAGGACTTTTTGCTGGTGCCTCTACATTGCCCCAGGGGTTACATCTCCTCTCCCCCAGAAACACTGAGGACTTTTCACTGGTGCCTCTACATTGCCCCAGGGGTTACATCTCCTCTCCCCCAGAAACACTGAGGACTTTTCATTCTTTCTCGCCTGCACTCGCTCGACGACGAGGAGGTCTTTATCTCGCCTCTGGACGCGCGAGGGCGTTGAGGTCTTTTAACTGGTGCCTCCGATCGCCGAAAGACGATGAGGACTTTAACTTTAACTGATGCCTCCGATCGCCGAAAGACGATGAGGACTTTTAACTTTTTAGAAAGCATGCAATATATCTTTAACTTGCCTTAAATCACATATAAGTGACAAGGTCTTTCTTCAAAACTTTCGGAAAACTACAAGCGTGCAATCTAAAACAACTTCAAACTTCGAAAACTCTTCTTTATTGGGTGGCCTCATTAAAAACCCTCCTTAGGGAAAAGAGTGCCCCCTTCAAACTGTTTTAACAGAAACATTGTAATATAACTTCGTGTTCGTCTTTACTTACAAAGTTCTTAACTGTAATATAACTTGAGGTGCGTGGAGTTCCAAGTGCGAGGAATCGACCCTCCTTCCAATGTTTCTAAGCGGTAGGCGCCGTTCCCGAGCACCTCGGTTATTCTGAACGGTCCCGTCCACTTAGGCGACAACTTATTCTCCATCTCATACTGGTGGGCTTTCCTCATCACCAGGTCGCCCTCTCTGAACTGTCTCGGCATCACCTTCGAGTTATATCTTCGTTCAATCCTTCTCTTCACCGCCGCAGCTTTCAATCTCGCCTCTTCCCTGACCTCATCCAGTAGGTCCAGGTTCAACCTTCTCTCCTCATTCGAGTCTTCCTCCACGAAGTTTTGGAATCTCGGCGAGCTCTCCTGGATCTCAATTAGAATCATTGCGTCGCACCCATAGACCAAGCTGAACGGGGTCTCATGGGTTCCTGATTGCTCGGTGGTGTGGTACGCCCAGACTATACGGGGTACTTCCTCAGCCCAGCTTCCTTTGGCTTTCTCTAGCCTTCTCTTCAAACCTCTTAGCAACACCCGATTGGCTGACTCTACTTGGCCATTCGTCTGAGGGTGCTCGACGGATGCAAACACTTGTTGAATTCCCACCCCTTCGCACAGCTTCTTCAACAGGTGACTTGCAAACTGAGTCCCATTGTCCGACACCAGGCGCTTGGGCAAACTAAACCGGCACACAATGTTCTTCCACACGAAACCTTCGATCTTGTGCGCGGTGATCTGGGCCACTGGTTCTGCTTTGATCCACTTGGTGAAATATTCGATCGCCACCACCAAGTACTTCATCTGCCTGATCGCCAGCAGGAATGGTCCCAGGATGTCGATTCCCCATGTATGAAACGGCCAAGGGCTATAAATCGACTTCAACTCCTCGGGAGGCGCCTTGTGCCAATCGGCGTGCTGCTGGCATTGCTTGCAGCACTGCGCATACCTCTTGCAATCTTCTCTCATCGTTGGCCAGTAGTAACCTGCACGGAGAGTCCTTACGGCCAGAGCTCGACCCCCGACGTGGCTTCCGCATATCCCTTCATGGAGCTCTGCCATAATTCTCGTACATTTCTCGCCATGCACACATTCCAGGAGTGGGTGAGTGAACCCAAACCTGTACAACTCGCCATCAATCATTGTGTAGTTGCTAGAATTCTTCTTTACCTTCCTAGCCTCCGTCGGATCCAGCGGGAGAAGGCCATCCGCCAGGCATCGCTTGTACTGTGTTACCCAGGTGTTTGGCTCATGCGTAGCGCAGACCTGCGTCATGTTCACCCTCTCCCCCCGACATGCCCTTATTCTCGGCGATCTCAAGGTTTCTTGGGTCAAGGATTTGTGACCTCTTGCCGCTTTTTCCGTCGACTTGCTTATCTGAAGAACCAGGTGATCTGCTACAAATTCTCTCGGCGTCTTCAGAGTTTCTTGAATCACCGTCCTCTGCCTACCCCCCTTGCCTGTACTGGCGAGCTTAGCTAGCAAGTCAGCTCGGGCGTTCTGCTCTCTGGGCACATGCACCACTTCAAAGGAGGCAAAGGAACTCTTCAATTCCTGCACATACTCCAGGTAAGCCGCCATTTGTGGATCTTTAGCCTGGAACTCGCCTGTTACTTGCCCCGTGACTAGCAGCGAGTCACTCTTTGCCATCAGCACCCTGGCTCCCATCTCCTTGGCCAGCAGGATACCGGCGATCAGCGCCTCATATTCTGCTTGATTGTTGCTGGCCTTGAAGGCAAACCTCAAAGATTGTTCAATCGCCACCACCAAGTACTTCATCTGCCTGATCGCCAGCGGGAATGGTCCCAGGATGTCGATTCCCCATGTATGAAACGGCCAAGGGCTATAAATCGACTTCAACTCCTCGGGAGGCGCCTTGTGCCAATCGGCGTGCTGCTGGCATTGCTTGCAGCACTGCGCATACCTCTTGCAATCTTCTCTCATCGTTGGCCAGTAGTAACCTGCACGGAGAGTCCTTGCGGCCAGAGCTCGACCCCCGACGTGGCTTCCGCATATCCCTTCATGGAGCTCTGCCATAATTCTCGTACATTTCTCGCCATGCACACATTCCAGGAGTGGGTGAGTGAACCCAAACCTGTACAACTCGCCATCAATCATTGTGTACTTGCTAGAATTCTTCTTTACCTTCCTAGCCTCCGTCGGATCCAGCGGGAGAAGGCCATCCGCCAGGCATCGCTTGTACTGTGTTACCCAGGTGTTTGGCTCATGCGTAGCGCAGACCTGCGTCATGTTCACCCTCTCCCCCCGACATGCCCTTATTCTCGGCGATCTCAAGGTTTCTTGGGTCAAGGATTTGTGACCTCTTGCCGCTTTTTCCGTCGACTTGCTTATCTGAAGAACCAGGTGATCTGCTACAAATGCTCTCGGCGTCTTCAGAGTTTCTTGAATCACCGTCCTCTGCCTACCCCCTTGCCTGAACTGGCGAGCTTAGCTAGCAAGTCATCTCGGGCGTTCTGCTCTCTGGGCACATGCACCACTTCAAAGGAGGCAAAGGAACTCTTCAATTCCTGCACATACTCCAGGTAAGCCGCCATTTGTGGATCTTTAGCCTGGAACTCGCCTGTTACTTGCCCCGTGACTAGCAGCGAGTCACTCTTTGCCATCAGCACCCTGGCTCCCATCTCCTTGGCCAGCAGGATACCGACGATCAGCGCCTCATATTCTGCTTGATTGTTGCTGGCCTTGAAGGCAAACCTCAAAGATTGTTCAATCGCCACCACCAAGTACTTCATCTGCCTGATCGCCAGCGGGAATGGTCCCAGGATGTCGATTCCCCATGTATGAAACAGCCAAGGGCTATAAATCGACTTCAACTCCTCGGGAGGCGCCTTGTGCCAATCGGCGTGCTGCTGGCTATGCTTGCAGCACTGCGCATACCTCTTGCAATCTTCTCTCATCGTTGGCCAGTAGTAACCTGCACGGAGAGTCCTTGCGGCCAGAGCTCGACCCCCGACGTGGCTTCCGCATATCCCTTCATGGAGCTCTGCCATAATTCTCGTATATTTCTCGCCATGCACACATTCCAGGAGTGGGTGAGTGAACCCAAACCTGTACAACTCGCCATCAATCATTGTGTACTTGCTAGAATCCTTCTTTACCTTCCTAGCCTCCGTCGGATCCAGCGGGAGAAGGCCATCCGCCAGGCATCGCTTGTACTGTGTTACCCAGGTGTTTGGCTCATGCGTAGCGCAGACCTGCGTCATGTTCACCCTCTCCCCCCGACATGCCCTTATTCTCGGCGATCTCAAGGTTTCTTGGGTCAGGGATTTGTGACCTCTTGCCGCTTTTTCCGTCGACTTACTTATCTGAAGAACCAGGTGATCTGCTACAAATGCTCTTAGCGTCTTCAGAGTTTCTTGAATCACCGTCCTCTGCCTACCCCCCTTGCCTGAACTGGCGAGCTTAGCTAGCAAGTCAGCTCGGGCGTTCTGCTCTCTGGGCACATGCACCACTTCAAAGGAGGCAAAGGAACTCTTCAATTCCTGCACATACTCCAGGTAAGCCGCCATTTGTGGATCTTTAGCCTGGAACTCGCCGGTTACTTGCCCCGTGACTAGCAGCGAGTCACTCTTTGCCATCAGCACCCTGGCTCCCATCTCCTTGGCCAGCAGGATACCGGTGATCAGCGCCTCATATTCTGCTTGATTGTTGCTGGCCTTGAAGGCAAACCTCAAAGATTGTTCAATCAGCACGCCGTTGGGTCCCTCCAAGATGACTTCAGCACCGCTACCCTGCTGGTTCGACGATCCATCCACTGAGAGTACCCAACGGAAGTCATCCCCTTCAACTCGTGTCGCTTCAAATGAGAGCTCGACCACGAAGTCTGCGAAGATCTGCCCCTTGATCGGGCCTCGGGGCTCATACTTAATATCAAACTCCGACAGCTCTACTGCCCACTTCACCATCCTCCCAGCAACGTCGGGCTTCTTCAAGACCTTCTGAATGGGCAAGTCAGTCATCACCAGTATCGTGAAGCTATGGAAATAGTGGCGCAACCTCCTCGCCGAAAATACCACAGCCAGCGCAGCCTTCTCCAAGGCCTGATATCTCGTTTCAGGCCCCTCCAGCACCTTACTGACAAAATAAATAGGCTTTTGAGCCTGATCTTGGTCCTGGGCGAGCACCGCACTCACCGCCCTCTCAGTTACAGCAAAATACAACCTGAGAGGGGTTCCCACCAGCGGTTTGCACAAAACCGGCGGGCTTGCCAGATACTCCTTCAGCTTGACGAAGGCTTCCTCACACTCCTTCGTCCAGGCAAACTTGTTATTCCGCCTTAAGCATTGAAAATATGGATGGCCCTTCTCTCCGCTAGCCGACACGAAGCGAAACAGGGCGGCCATCCGACCTGTGAGCTGCTGTACTTCCTTCACGGTGGCGGGGCTCCTCATCGCCAAGATGGCGGCACACTTGTCCGGGTTGGCCTCTATTCCTCTTTCAGTTAAGAGGAAACCCAAGAACTTCCCAGCTTCCACGCCAAAGATGCACTTCTCCGGATTCAGCTTCAACCTAAACTTGGCGATCGTGGTAAACAATTCCTCCAAGTCCACAACGTGCTTGCTTTTCTCTGGCGAGGTCACGACCATGTCATCCACGTACGCTTGCACATTCCTTCCCAGCATTGGTGCAAGTACTCGATCCATCAACCTCTGGTACGTGGCCCCCGCATTCTTCAGCCCAAAAGGCATCACCTTGTAGCAGTAGCACGATCTCTCGGTCATGAAGGCAGTCTTCTCTTCATCCATGGGATGCATCTTGATCTGGTTATACCCCGAGAAGGCATCCAAGAAACTCAACAACTTGCACCCTGCAGCACTATCCACCAGGGCGTCTATGCTCGGTAAAGGATATGAGTCCTTTGGGCAAGCTTTATTCAGATCGGTGAAATCGACGCACATGCGCCATTTCCCGTTGCTCTTCTTCACCAGTACGACATTGGCCAGCCAATCAGGATACTGCACCTCCCTGATATGGCCTGCAGCGAGGAGTTTCTGCGTTTCATCTCTAATCGCCTGCCTCCTTTCCTCGTTGAACTTCCTTCTCCTCTGTCGCACTGGCCTCACCAGGTTGTCCATCGCCAAATGATGGCACAAGAAGTCGGGATCGATCCCGGGCATGTCCGAAGCGGACCATGCAAACGCATCCAGATGCCGCTCTATCACCTTGGCGATCTGGTCCTGGAGCTCGACCTCCAGAGATCTTCCCAACTTGAAGATCTTTCCTCCGATCTCTCTCTCGAGCCACTGCTCGACGGGTTTTGGCCTGGTCTCTCTGGCGATCACCGCCCTGGCGATTCCCAGTTCCCTCGCTTCCTCAAGGCGATTTCTTGCCTCTTCTTCCTCCGGACCGGCGTTCCCCTCCCCCAGCTCAGCATCCACCATCACCACGTCGATTCCGACGGTTTCTTCTATTACCGTCGATCTGGGCTTCACACCGGGAGGCGGGGTGGTTGTCACGTAACTCACCGACCTCTTGTTTTTCAGGCTATTCTCATAGCACTTCTTCGCTTCTTTCTGGTCAGATTTGATGGTGATCACCACCCCCTCCATAGACGGCAACTTCACCTTCATGTGCCGGGTCGACGGTATAGCGCCTATTCTGTTGAGCGTGGGTCTTCCCAGCAGAATGTTGTATGCTGAAGGGGCGTTTACGACAAGGTATTTGATTTTCTCTGTTCTCAAACCCGCCTCATCTGTAAACGTAGTCCTCTACTCGATGTACCCCCTGACCTCCACCTGGTCACCAGCGAAACCGTACAAACACCCTCCATAGGGCCTCAGCTGGTCAAGGGGTAACTCCAACTGCGTGAAAGTCGGCCAAAACATCACGTCTGCCGAGCTTCCTTGGTCCACCAGAACCCTGTGGACCTTCCCTCCAGCTGTGATCAGCGAGATGACTATGGGGTCGTTGTCATGAGGCACAACGTCCCGAAGATCTTGCTTTGTGAACGTAATGTCCACATCCGGCGAGTGGTCTTCAAACATGTCCACCGTCATTACAGACCTCGCGTACTTCTTCCTTTGTGATGCGGTGCATCCACCACCCGAGAAACCTCCAGCAATGGTGTGGATTTCTCCGTGGGTGGGCATCTCATGCTGCTGAGCCTCTCCACCTGCTGGTTGGGAGCTCGATGCGCCCCCCGTCCTTCTGTCCAGCAAGTAGTCATTTAGGAACCCGCTCTTGACCAGATCGTCGAGCTGGTATCCTAAAGCCAAGCACGAATCCACAGTGTGGCCAAAGCCTTGGTGAAACTCACACCAGGCGTCTGGCTTTGGTCCCAGCACCTTGTCGCCCACTTTCTCGGGCGCTTTCAACCTAACTGATATATTGGGAATGGCGATCAGGTCCGCCAATCCCATGACAAACTTGTGCTTTGGCGGGCGATTGTACTCCCGGCGTGCTGATTGCGGGCGTCCTTGGCCCCTGCCCTTATTCTTCCTTGGATCATAAGGATGGCGAGTCCTCTGATCCCTCCTGGCCGCCGCTGTTTCCAGCACCCTCTGCGGCTGGATCCTGGTCTGGGCACGTGGCCTGGCGGGAGCCACGCTGCCCCTCTTCTCGGCGACTTCACTCTCATCGGCGATGTGGGCCACCACAAGTCGCCTGACCTCAGCAAACGTGGCAGGGTGAGCCTTGATCAATGCTTCGCAGAATGGTCCCGGCAGCACGCCCTTCTTAAATGCATAGACCAGCATTTCTTCATCTTTGGCTGGCGATCGGACCATCTGCGCCCCAAAACGATTCAGGTAGTCCCTGAGGGACTCTCCCTGATACTGCCTTATGTCAAACAAATCGTAAGACACCTTGGGCGGTGCCTTGTTCACGATGTACTGCTCGACGAAGATTTTCGAAAACTGTTGGAAGTTGGTTATGTGACCTGTAGGCAGGCTCACAAACCATTCCAGCGCCGTTCCTTGGAGTGTGCTCACAAACATCTTGCAGTACACGGCGTCTGACCCTCCTGACAGCATCATCTGCGTATGGAACGTGGTGAGATGTGCCTCAGGATCCTCCACGCCGGTAAAAACAGCCTTCACAGGTACCACACTCGCAGGGATAGGCGTGTCAGTAATCGCCTGAGCGAAAGGCATAGGAAAAACGCGAGGCGGCGTTGACGGCACGACCTCTTCAGCGACTGGGCGCCCTCGCTGCTCCTGAAGGGCTTGACGCAGCTCCTCAGTCACTTTGCTAAGCTCGTCAATCCTGGCCCGAGAGGCGACCAGGTCCTCATGCATTCTCGCCAGCTCTATACACGAGGCTTCCACATTCGCCTGCAACGAACGCATGATTTCCACCATCTGCGCCATAGTCATGGCGCTGGCGCCTTCAGCAGCAACGGGCGCAACTGGACTTGAACGGTTGCTTCTCATTTTTCTCATGAAAACTTGGCAAATCACAGAGTGCAATGAACAAAACTTCCTTCAGCGATGATCGATTCGGCGATCAATCGGTCAAAACTTCGCGGAACTCCGAAAGAAAACTCAAGAACACAGCGAACCTCCACAGAAACCTGCAACTCCACCAGAAACCACCGCTTCTCCCACGAAAAACCAAACGAGCCAAAGAACTCAGATCTCACCGAACAAAACTCGCGCAACCAGCAGAAAACTTCACTTCACTGAACAAAAACCCAAACGAACGGTGGAAAACGCGAAATCATCGAACAAAACCTAGATGAACAGCGAACAGTGGTTGCACCAGCACACAACCACACAGAAAACTACAAAAACCTCCAAGAGCTCACGCTGTGGATGGGAACAGGTTTTACACGGCCCCACGGTGGGCGCCTGATGATCCTGCCTGTTGACCAAAACGTTGGAACTTTGCCTCGTCAAACTTGGATCGACGTGCGCGCCGCGTCAACCTCCATCCTTCACCGCGATCCACCTCAAGAACCTGCAAAAGAACAGAGCGGCGCCGCTGCGGCCGATCGCACTCCAACGCCCAAGTCAGTGACTGAACCACCAAATACTTCAAGAGTAACACTCAAGAACTCTCAAGGAACCGTGAACTAGTTCTCTCTCAGTATACTCAAGAACTCGCAAGCGTAAAGAAGACAATCTGAACGTGCGTACCTCAGAAGTTCGTTGGGAAACCCTTATATACCTGGTCACTTTCTCTCTCCTGGCAGTTACACATCTGGACACGTGGCTTGCATCCAGCTGTACACGTGCCACCATCTGGAGCCTCCTTGACTTGGGCATTGCTTCTGACTCTCCTTTGGCCAGACAATTCGATGTGATAGTTTGTATGTGCTCCAGGGTTCAACCGTTACAGGTTTTGCAGCTATTGCCTAACTTAACAAAGATAACACCAAGTTGTGGCATATGAGATTAAGCCACATGAGTGAGAAGGGAATTCTAATCCTCAAGAAGAAGGGTCACCTTGGTAACCACTATACTGGAAAGGTTGATTTCTGTGAACATTGCATTTTTGGTAAGCAGAAAAGGGTTAGTTTTTCTAAATCCATTCACAGAACCAAAGGTACTTTGGATTATATTCATTCGGATTTTTGGGGTCCGTCAAAAGTTCCCTCTAGAGGTAAATGTCGTTATATGATGACAATTATTGATGATTTCTCACGAAAACTTTGGGTGTATTTTCTCAAACATAAGAATGAAGCATTTTTCACTTTTAAAGAGTGGAAATTATTGATTGATAATCAAACTAGCAAGAAGATAAAGAGGCTAAGGACAAAAAATGACCTTGAGTTCTGTTAGAATGAATTCAATGATTTCTGCAAGAAGGAAGGCATTTCCAGACACCTTACCATCCCAAAGACTCCGCAACAGAACGGGGTTGCAAAAAGGATGAATAGAACTATCCTGGAGAGAGTTCGTTACATGCTCTCCCATTCTAGTTTGAGGAAATCTTTTTGGGATGAAGCGGCTTCAACGACATGTTATCTGATAAATCGCTCTCCTAACAGATCAATTGATTGCAACATTCTAGAAGAAGTTTGGTCAGGTAACTAGGGATGGCAAAGCGGGGCGGGCCGTGCGGGCTGGCCCGCGGCCCGCATGTAAAAAACGCGGGGCGGGCTGACCTTTTCAACCCGCTAACCCGCATTAGCCCGCCCCACAAGTTCTTCTAAGGTGACATCCAATGTTATTGAAATGGAAGAATGTCAATAATGTTTATGTTTAATGTTTTTGAATTAATTTTTATGTTTAATGTTTTGGAATTAGGTATTTTTAATGTTTTGGAAGTGGAAGAATAATGATATTTGATATTTATCTTAATGTTTAATGTTTTGATGTTTGACTATATTTGAAAAGGAAGAAAAAAAAAGTTTGATAATAACAAATATATAGGTTTAATTTGACAATTTTTTAAGAACAAAATGTAAAAAAAAAATATATTTAATTTAAAAAAAAAGAACGCGGGCTAGCCCGCAAACCCGCGGGCCAGCTCTTATGCGGGACGGGTCGGGAATTCTAGCCCGCAATAACTTTGCGGGGCGGGCCAACTCGTCCCGCATTTTTGCGGGCCAAGCGCGGGGCGGGCCAATGCGGGGCGGGCTGGCCCGCTTTGCCATCCCTACAGGTAACCCTGTTGATTATTCTAATCTTAAAATATTTGGTTGCCCTGCTTATTCTCATGTAAACGAGGGAAAATTAGAACCTCGTGCTAAGAAGTGCATTTTCCTGCGTTATGGCTCAGGGGTTAAAGGTTATCGTTTATATGACCCAGAATCTCACAAAGTAATTCACAGTTGGAATGTGACCTTTAATGAAAATGATATGCTCTCTTTTGTAAAAGATATTGTCATTTCCTCAGTTGATACAGGTGACCAGGAAGATGCTTGAGAGAAGGTGGAGTTTGAGATTAAAAGACCTGCTCATGAGGAAAATGTTCCCAATTCCTCCAGTACTCAAGATGACCAAGCCACTGCTATTAATGGTACAAATGAACATTTGAGTCCACATGAGGAATGTCCACCTCAATGACGAGGGTTACCACAACCGTGGTCTATGGCTCAAGAACTTCCACAACAGAGACCAAAAAAACGACTAAAAGATTAATTGTAGAATTTGTCAACATTGTTTATGCTTTAACTATTGCACAAGAGATGGGTGAAGAACGTGAACCTAAGAATTACTCTGAAACTATCTCTAGTGACGACTCAACAAAGTGGATTGCTGTTATGCAAGAAGAAGTTGAGAGTCTTCTCAAAAACGAAACATGGGAATTGGTGAAGTTACCAGAAGGAAAACGAGTCAATAGTTGCGAGTGTGTCTTTAAGAGAAAAGAAGGGATCCCTGGTGTTGAGAGTACAAGGAATACAACAAGATTTGTTGTAAGAGGTTTTGATCAAGAGGAAGGTATTGACTTTAATGAAGTATTTTCTCCTGTTGTTTGTCATACTTCAATACATATATTACTTTCTTTAGTTGTCTTGTATGATTTGGAGCTGGAACAGTTACATGTGAAAACTGTTTTTCTTCATGGTAATCTTGAGGAAGAGATTTACATCCAACAGTCTGAGGGGTTCGTTGTAACTGGAAAGGAGGACCATGTATGTTGTTTGAAGAAATCTCTCTACAACTTGAAGCGATCACCAAGATAATAGTATAAGAGGTTTGATTCTTTCATGATTGGAAATGGCTACTCCAGAAGTAGCTATGATAATTGTGTTTATTTTCAAAAGACATCTGATGGGTCATTTATATACTTGTTGTTATATGTTGATGACGTGTTGATTGCCGCAAGAGATAAATCTTTAGTTAACAAGTTAAAGGCCCAACTTAGTAGTGAATTTGATATGAAGGACTTAGGTCCTGCCAAGAAAATTTTACGAATGGAGATCAACAAAGATCGTCAAGCTAGAAAACTTTTTCTATCACAAAAGAAGTATGTTCTTAAGATGCTTGACAAATTTGGAATGCGAAATTGCAAAGCTGTTAATACTCCAATTGCCGCCTACTTTAAGTTGTCATCAAATCAGTGTCCAAAATCAGACAAGGACAAAAGGCGCATGTCACATGTCCCGTATTCAAATGCAATTGGAAGTCTCATGTATGTTATGGTATGTACTAGGTTTGATTTAGCTTATGCTATTAGCATTGTTAGCAGGTTCATGCATAATCCAGACAAGGCACATTGGGAAGCCGTTAAATGGATACTTCGTTATCTGAAAGGTTCTCCAGATCTTGGTTTGGTATTTGATCAACATAGAGTCGATCCCGGAGGAGCAGTTGACTATGTTGATGTTGACTATGGTGGTGATTTAGATCGGAGAAGGTCACTTCCAACCTACATTTTTACCCTATGTGGTTTTGCTATCAGCTGGTATTCTTCACTTCAAGCCATTGCGACTTTGTCCACCACTGAAGAAGAATATATCACTGCTACAGAAGGTATGAAAGAGGCTATATGGCTTCGGGGCTTGGTAAGTGAACTTGGTATTCAACAAGATGTTCTTGTTATATTTTGTGATAGTCAAAGTGTTGTCCACTTAACTAGGAACAACAAGTATCACTCAAGGACCAAGCACATTGAAATTAAGCACCATTTTATCCGAGACATTGTTGATACGGGAGATATAATTGTTGAAAAAATTCATACGGCCGAAAATCCTGCAGACATGTTGACCAAGCGACTTCCACCGGCTAAGTTCGATCATTTCCTGAACATTGTTGGTATTATGCATACTTAATCAAGGCTTCATGGCGAGAAAATGTTCCAGTCAAAGGCAAGTCAATGTGGAGATTTGTGAGTTATGACTCACCTTTGTCGTTTTCTTGGCATAATTCAGAGGTTACTTACCGTTCACAATTGATTAATTGAAATCATTGGGAGGTTACTCACCATTCACAATTAATTGTTATCAAAGGGAGGTTACTTACCATTTGTTGTCTCCTAGAACCACTATATATAGTGGTTTCCTTCAAGCAATGTAACAACAACAAACAACAACTTACACTTGCTTCCTCTCTCTTTTCATATACTCTCTATTTCTTCTCTTGGGTGTAAGTGTTTAACCCATATAGAGAGAATTTGTTTTGGGGCTAGCCTGAGAGGAATTCATTGTACTCCCATTACCATTATAGTGAAAGTTTTGTCTCTTTCGCCAGTGGTTTTTTTACCTCTATTTAATGGGGTTTTCCACCTAAAAATTTCTAGTATCATTTTCATTTTTCTTGTTACTTTAATTTCTCATAATCTTTGGTTGAAATTATCACGCTTCCACACACGATATCCCTACAAATCCATTATCTCATTGTTAACTTGCTTATATTAACTGTTTATAGTTATTAGTAGAAGATTTTCTAAAAAGATAAGAGATATTCTTATATTCGGACGGTTAACAAAGATATTGAGCTTTTAACTTATAAATACATGTTTAGGGAGTACTTCTGATGTAACTCATTTTATACTTACTATTATGATATATTATATTTTTACTGATTTGAGCGTCAGAGAGTCTTTTGTAGGTAGACTTCCATTTGGTTTTGGTGTTAAATCTCGACAATCATTAAGGAAAAGATTGAACTTAACAAACAACTCGAATTCAACACATTAGAAGGTTCAAACTTCAAATCTGGTAAAAACATTTGGCGTCCATCCTGGGATCTTGGTAAAACTTTCCCAAGACCACTCTATCATATGGTAAACACCAAAAGCTAGACCGTAGCAAGCTCACCCGTTTTGCTATCCCAACCTGCAATGGATCCCTCAATCCTTGAGACGCTAAAGGCACATATTAATACAACCATGCAGCATAGTGTGAATTCAGTTCAGAGACCATTAATGGCATATGAAAGGAGATGCAGACAATGCAGGCTCTGCACCAGACAGAGCTTCGCAACCTTCGCCAACAACAATAGCAGGAGATACATGCCATTCGGCATGAGATGCATACCAAAGTTGCGCAACAACCCGAGAATCGGATTAAATAAGAGGGTGAGTTTCACCCTATTGGCTAGAACGAGCAAAGACATATTTCTTATGCACCCAATCGTGACCTCAATCATGTCAGCAGAGGTATCTTGCTAGTGCTCTCCCTTTACCTCGAGAGCCTACCAGGATACCAACTCTCAAATTGTTCCATTCGCTCACCGAGAATATCATGAGAGCGCAACTCCCAGACTCCTTATTGTGTCCGAATGTGGAGAAGTTTGATGGGACCACTGACCCACATGTGAAAGCCTAATTCACACAATCTAATCTCCTCAACAGTGACTAGAGGATACAATGTAGGTTTTTCCCTACATCATTTAGCTGGTAGGTTTTTCCCTACCAGCTAACTCCATAGATTCATTTGACACATTTTGTCAAAGCTTACAACACGCTTTGCAGACAGTCGGTCGGTGCTTGCCGATTCAGCATCACTACAACACATTGTACAAGGAGAATTTGAGTCCTTGATACATGACCAAGTTTGCAAGGCGTCATTACACATTCCTAATCTCCACCCAACTGTGGCAATGCATTCTATAAAAGTTGGACTCCGACTGGGACCATTTTCAGATACTTTGTATGCGAACCCACCTTTTGATATGGATGAACTTCGTAAGGTTGCTCAATACATTAATATTGCAGAAAATGTTGAAGCTTGTAAGAGAGCTTACAAAGGTCTCTCGTCGACGACCCAAAGTTTTAAAAGGAAGCGTAAAGGGAATCTAAAGTGTATACTTAATGCTTCCCAAGATGCTATCTTGAAGGAGGCCTTTGCGATGGAGCTCGTTCGGGTTCCTCAACCCCTACCCACACCTCAACATGCAGATCTCATTGAATGGTGCAATTATCACCAAAATTAAGGTTATACCACTCAAGAGTGTTTTAAGGTACGCGATCTTATTGAAGAATTGATCCGATAAGGGGTTATAACCTGGTTCGTACAAAATATTCAAGCTGGCCGAGGATGGGGTCGAGGATGTGGCTGAGGTCGGGGATTCCGAGGTAGCCATCAAGGAAGAGGAAGAGGTGCGCCACCTCCAACTGAGGCTACAACAACACATCCTCCTAATCCCTCCTCAAGCCGTACCAGAGGGCGAACAATCTCCTCGTTTATGGATTTTAATTGACAAAATAGTTATAATTCAATCCCTAATTTCGGAATTTGAACCTTTTTAGATATTTTTCATTATAAAATGACTGTGAACGATTTATTTTCAAATTTGTGTTAATTTCAGGATTCTAGGAGAAAATGGAAATAAAATTTCTAAAGGAGAATGAACAAGTTAAAGATGAAGATGAAAAGACAAAGTCGGAATATTAGAAACTCGTCCAAGCACGATCACTCTAGAGGAACTCGCCCAAGAGCTTAAGCGAGTTCACTCTAGTGAAGTTGAGTTTGTTCTCGTTAAACTCGCTTAAACAAGTAATATCTCACTTACGCGATATGTCACTTAACTCAAACCTACTTAGGTTAAATAGAAGGCGTGAGACATAATCCTAGACAACATTGGAAGAATAGAGAGAGATAGAAAACCCTAGAGGAGGCATATGTCAAGGAGAAACATCTTTGATCTTCTTTTCTTGCTTTTTGTGCTTGTAATGGCTAACATGAATGACTAATTCTTTCCTTTAGGTTTGAGAGTAATTTGTTCAAACTCTTATGTATTGTGGTGATATTTATCTATAATATTTAGTTCTTGATTGATGATTGTTATTATCATTTTATTCTCAAAGCTTGAATTATTCATGATTTTGATTCTTAGATTTGATTGGAAGGTACTTTTAAGCATCTGATCTAAATGATAATGTTCAACATACTTGAATGCTAGGAATATATTTGAAATGTTAATTGCTTTGTAACATCTGTTCGTAATGATAAAGATTTTTTATAAATATGTGAGAAATCAATATTTAGGAGACTCTCTTAATAATTTTGTATGCGAGGAATCAATATAAATGATTTTTATATGTGCATCAATATCAATGAGGATTGAATATTATATGCTTTTGAAAAAATACAAACGAGTGAGAAAGATGAACCCCAATTACAATTTTTCCAATTGACTCATACAAATCATTTACTTTACTTTATTTAATCTTTTGCAAATTCACAATACAAACAACCTTTCCAACAAACTTTTACACACTTTCTTATATTTAGTGAATATTATACTTGAGATTTTAAAATTATTCCTTGTGGGTTCGATATCCGTCCTTAGGGACAAATTATTACTTCTGACTCGGTACACGTGTCGTAAAATAGTCATCAACTACTCATTGAACGTTAACAATATGTTACATTTTAGTGGAGGCAAATACCTCATACAATGTACTCATTGGATTCCAAACTCTTAATCATCTCGACGCTATTGTATCCACGCCTAACATGGCCATGAAATCCCCAGCTAATAATGACTCAATTATAACGGTGAAGGCTGACCCGAAAATAGCTAGGCAATGTTATGCATAGAGCCTAAAGATTGCCTCAAACTCTATTAGAGGGGTACCCTCCAACAATGTTCAAGAATAGCCTATAATTCAAGTCCCTAAGAACCAAGATGCACCTTTTGTTCAATGGGTACCCACCTACAATGTTCAAGTGGAACTTACAAATCAGGTCCCACGGAACCAAGATGCAGCAAGCCATGTGCATACTGTGGAAGAGGTTCATCACCATTAAGAAGAGGTGGAGGTCGATATTGATCCTACGGTGAAATTTGAAGATACTCGTCCCACCTTCACTGAGCTAATGGCTGAGGTTCAACTCGGCTCCCTTCCTACTCAAAATACCCGAATAGGAAGAACTATAATCCAAAACCTTAATAAGGCAATTGAGGGTTGATCCTGCCTGTTGACCGGAGCGCTGGAGAATGCCTCGTCAAAGGATCGACGTGCGCACCGCTTCTCACCTCCGTTCCTCTTCGGGATCTATCTCAAGAACCTGCAAAGAAACGATACGGCGCCGCTGCGGCCGATCGCACTCCGACGCTCAAGTCAGTGACGGTATCACCAAATACTAAGAACGAGAACCGTGCAAATCCTCTCTCACTCGCAAACGTAAAGTGTATGAACTGAACGTGCGTACCTCAGAAAGTCTGTTAAGAACTCTTATATACCTGGTGGTTTTCTCTCTCCTGGCAGTTACAGACTTGGACACGTGGCTCGTATCCAACTGTACACGTGCCATCATCTGGAGGCTCCCTGACTTGGCGCTGCTTCTACTCTCATTTTGGCTAAGTTACTTATGCATGGTACTGCCCAGTGCATAGCTAACTTAGGAGTGCGATCTCTACTGGAACTGGCGAGTTGGGGACTTTCATACACCTTCCCTGTGGTCTCGCCGGCCGCCTTCATAATCTGCTTCTCCTTCATCTTCGGCGATGTGCTTGTTCTGGCGATCTCCGACTGCTTGGTCGCCTGAGTCTACATCTGGCGACTTCATCTTCAACCTGGCGATCGCCTATTCTGGTAAGCTGGAAATCGGAACACGCCAACTTAACAACTGGCGACTACACGTGCCTCCCGACTTCCTTCCCATCCACCAACCTGGCGCCTTGTCAACACGCCTACACTGTAGCAGGATGCCACGTCATCACACCCGACCACCAGGGCGGTACAAGGGTATACTTCTACATAATGTTGATTTAATCACATGGAGCCCAACAGATATGTAGGTCATTGATCCTGATTTCATGTGTCACTAGTTATCTATTTTGACTCAAGCCAAATCGGTGGTTCAATGTAAACGCAAGCTCAACAAAGAACGACAAGAGGCAATTGACCAAGAGGTTGAGAAGTTACTCCATGTCAACTTCATTAGGGAGGTCATTTACACCACTTGTTTGTCCAATGTAATCATGGTAAAAAATGCTAATGGAAAGTGGAGGATGTGTATAAATTACACTGATCTTAATAGGGCTTGTTCTAAGGATACTTATACCCTACCCAATATAGATCGGTTGGTGGATAAACTGCGGGATATGCTTTCCTCATTTTCCTTGATCCCTATTCAGGGTACAATGAAATTCGAATGTACCCTCCTAATGAAGACAAAACAACATATATGACTAATGATGCCAATTTTTGTTATAAGGTTATGCCTTTGGCCTCAAGAATGTAGGAGCTACATACCAACGATTAATGGATAAAGTCTTTAAAGACCTTATCGAAACTACCATGGACATTTATGTGGATGACATGGTAGTTAAATCATCCAATGTGGAAGATCACTCAGCGGACTTGGATAAGGTATTCGAATATATCCGAGCACATGATATGCGTCTAAACCTAGAGAAATGTTTCACTGATGTTCTCTACTAGAAGATTAGTAAATAGAAACTAATTTTAGAGACCAAAATAATTAGTCACTCTATTAACTTAATTATTGTACCGATCAGGTCATCGGGTGTGACGACGTGGATAGTAAGTGACTACGTGGGGCGTGCTTAGCGGGACACGTGGACAAGAGACAGATGAATGGCCCAGAAGTGAGCATAGTCGCCATTTGTGGAAGTAGCGTTCTGCAGTGTACATAGTCGGTTGTCGCCAGGTTTTCATGTCATCGCCGTGTTAGATAATGGAAGGTCAAGTGGTCTGACATCGCCACAAGAAGCACATCGCCGGGTTTCCCAGTAAACTTAGTTGAAGCTGTTGGAGGTTCAGGCGAGTAAGTTCAAGCGTGTAAGTTCAGAAAAGATGATTGTCACGTCAGCATGGAGCGTGAAGGTTGAGTGAGCTGGAGGAAACAACTTGCTCATCGACGACGGGATTCCCAAAGTGGACATTCGTTGATGGCGAGGTTTCCTCAGCTAGAACATGCATGGCGTGGCAATGAGGAGGGTGGCACTTGCGACAAGCGATATCACAGAGACGGTGTACTTTGTTGCATCCGATACTCGCCTTGTCGGGTGGTGTTCCAGAACGTGTTGCGTGCTAGATTACGCCTTAAATAAGAGACTTGGCCGCGCAACTGGATGCTATATAGAAATGACGCTCAAGTTACCCCAGCCCAGATGATGGCACGTGTAGGGCTGGATGCTACATAGAAATGACGCTCAAGTTACCCTAGCCCAGATGATGACACGTGTAGGACTGGGTACTACCAACTACCCTAGCCCAGATGATGACATGTGCAGGGTTGGATGCGAGCCACGCGTCCAAAGCGTAACTTCCTGGAGAGAGAAAAACCTAGGTATAAAAGGTAAACTTAACAGAATTTGCAGACGTACGTTCATTACGACTCATTGTTTTTTTGGTTGAGTGCACTTTAGTACGGTTCTACAGTAGTTAGTTTTCTCTCATTTTTTGGGTGTTCCTATTACTGACTTGAGTGTCGGAGCGCCACCGGCCGCAGAGGTGCCATCTTGTGTTTTCAGGTTCTCAGAGAGACCATCTGTAGCGTGGACTTGAAGCGCGTGTGGTGTTAAAGCTAGTGAGGAAACTGTGACAAGACATTGTTCTTGCGCTTGGTCAACCGGCAAGATCATCTGGCGCCCACCGTGGGGCCGTGTAAAAGGTGATTCCCAACCACAATTCGAGTTTGTTGAAGTTTTGGTGATTTCTGTTCGACTGCTTGCTGTCGCAGGGTGTTTTCTGGAGTTTCACCGTTTGTTTGGAGTTTCTTTGAGTTGTTGAGTTTGCTGAGAAGGGATGAGGACTACGCGGTCCAGCTCAGTCGCGCCATCAACCGAAGAGGATGCTGTTTCCATGGCGCAGGTGATGGAGATGATGAGAATGTTGCAGGAGAACGTGGCTACATCACGTTCTGAACAAGAGAGAATGCACGAGGCACTAGTGGCCTCACAGGCCAGAAATGAAGAGCTTAACAGAGTCAATGAAGAGTTACGTAAAGCCCTTCAAGGACAGAAGGAGCTTGTGACTGGGGGCAGATCTGCACCCCCGTCCCCCCGCGTAATTTTTCGATGCCGTTTTCTCAGGAGATCATGGACACGGTGGTCCCTGCAAATGCGATAGTGGTGAAAGCATCTTTCACCGGGGTGGAGGATCCTGAGGCTCATCTCACGGCGTTTCACACGCAGATGATGCTCTCAGGCGGTTCGGATGCAGTCTACTGCAAGGTGTTCCTGAGTACCCTTAGTGGAACAGCGCTGGACTGGTTTGTCAGTCTACCTATTGGCCACATTACCACCTTTCAGCAGTTCTCCAAGATGTTCGTTGAGCAGTACATAGTAAACAAGGCACCGCCGTTGGTGTCTTACGATCTGTTCGATGTGAGACAGTATCAAGGGGAGTCTCTGAAGGATTTTCTGAACAGATTCGGAGCTCAGATTGTTCGCTTGCCAGGTAAGGATGAAGATATGTTTGTGCATGCCTTCAAAAAGGGCGTGTTGCCTGGGCCATTTAGTGAATCGCTGATCAGGAGTCACCCCGCCACGTTTGCTGAAATCCGGCGATGTGTCGTGGCTCACATCGCCGCTGAGAGCGAAGTTTCCGAGAAGAGGGGAAATGTGGCTCCAGCTAAGCCACGCGCTCAGACGAGGATTCATCCGCAGAGAGTGATGGAGGCGGCGTCAGGGAAGAAGGATCAAAGGATGCACCACCCTTATGATCCAAAGAAGAGCAAGGGGAAGGGGCCAGGGCGGCCTAGAGAGTCTAATCGCCCGCCGAGGTACGAGTTTGTGATGGGATTGGCTGACCAGATCGCCATTCCGAACATTGCTGCCAGGCTCAAAGTACCTGAGAAGACAACGAATAAGGTGTTGGGGCCAAAACCAGACGCGTGGTGTGAGTTCCACAAGAGCTTTGGCCACTCCATCAATTCGTGCTTGGCCTTGGGATACCAACTCGCCGAGTTGGTCAAGTGTGGGTTCTTGAAGGACTATTTGCTGGAGAAGCAAACCGGGCAATCGTCAGGTTCACAACCGGCGGGCAGTGAGGGACAACAGCACGAAGTACCCATTCACAGCAAGATCCACACCATAGCTGGTGGATTCTCGGGTGGTGGGTGTACTGCATCACACGGAAGAAATATGCAAGGTCCGTGATGTCAGTGGAGGCTTTTGAGGATCACTCGCCCGACGTGGACATCACGTTCACCAAAGAAGATCTTAGGGATGTTGTGCCTCATGACAATGATCCCATTGTAATCTCGCTTGTTACGGCGGGGAGGATGGTTCATCGGGTGTTGGTCGATCAAGGAAGCTCGGCAGATGTGATGTTTTGGCCGACTTTCGAAAAGTTACAGTTATCCCCTGACCAGCTGAGACCATATGGGGGCTGCTTATACGGTTTTGCTGGTGATCAAGTGGAGGTTAGGGGGTACATTGAGTTAAGAACGACGTTCACAGATGGGTTGGCCTCGCGCACAGAGAAGATCAGGTACCTTGTTGTGAACGCTCCTTCGGCATATAATATCCTGTTGGGAAGGCCAACACTCAACAGGGTAGGAGCTGTGCCTTCAACGAGACACATGAAGGTCAAGTTACCTTCAATGGAGGGGGTGGTTATCACCATCCGCTCTGATCAAACGGAGGCAAAGAAATGCTATGAAAACAGCCTCAAGAATAGGAGGTCAGTGTGCCATGTAACCACAATGCCGCCCCCTGGTGTGGAACCTAAACAGGAAAATCGGCGAGTTGTGGACACAGCTTTGGAGGTGGCCACTGAAAGGGATGTGGTGATGGTGGATGTTGAGGCGAGGAGCGAGAACGCCGCTCGGGTCGAGGAAGAGAAGGACTGCCCAGAAGTCGCTTGGGAGTCAGGAATTGCGAGAGCGCTGATCGCCAGTGAGAAGAGGCCTCAGCCGGTCGAGGATTGGCTTGAGAAGGAGATTGGCAGCAAAACGTTTAAGCTGGGGAAGACCTTAGATGGAGAGACACAAGACCAAATCGCCAAAGTGATAAGTAGACATCTGGACGCGTTTGCATGGTCTGCTTCAGACATACCGGGAATTGACCCCGATTTTTTGTGTCATCGCTTAGCAATGGATCCCCAAGTCAGGCCAATCCGCCAAAGAAGAAGAAAGTTCAACGAAGAAAAGAGACAGGCGATCAGGAACGAGACGCAGAAACTCCTCGCGGCAGGCCATATCAGGGAAATTCAATATCCAGAATGGCTAGCCAATGTCGTTCTGGTCAAGAAGAGCAATGGGAAATGGTGGATGTGTGTCGATTTTACAGATTTGAATAAATCCTGTCCAAAGGATTCTTATCCTTTGCCAAGTATAGATGCCCCGGTGGACAGTGCGTCAGGGTGTAAATTGCTCAATTTCTTCGACGCCTTCTCGGGGTATAACCAGATTAAGATGCATCCCATGGATGAGGAAAAGACTGCTTTCATGACGGAAAGGTCGTGCTATTGCTACAAGGTGATGCCCTTTGGGCTGAAGAATGCGGGAGCCACGTACCAGAGGCTAATGGATAAGGTGCTTGCGCCTATGCTTGGGAGGAATGTGCAAGCATATGTCGATGATATGGTCATGACATCACTGGAAAAGAGCAGGCACGTTACTGATCTGGAAGAGTTTTTCGTTACAATAGCCAAGTACAAGCTGAAATTGAATCCCGAGAAGTGCATTTTCGGCGGGGGGGGCAGGGAAATTTCTGGGATTTCTCTTGACTGAGAGGGGAATCGAGGCGAATCTCGACAAGTGTGCCGCCATTCTGGCGATGAGGAGTCCTGCCACTGTAAAGGAGGTGCACCAGCTCACAGGCCGGATGGCCGCCCTGTCTCGATTCGTATCTGCTAGTGGAGAGAAATGCCACCATACTTCCAATGTCTGAAGAGGAATAACAGGTTTGTCTGGACGAGGGAGTGTGAAGAAGCTTTTGTGAAGCTCAAAGAGTATTTGGCGAGCCCGCCGGTTCTGTGTAAACCTCAAATGGGAACGCCCCTCAGGTTGTATTTTGTCATAACTGAGAAGGCGATAAGTGCGGTACTCGTCCAGGATCAAGATCAAGTCCAGAAACCTATCTATTTTGTTAGTAAGGTGTTGCAGGGCCCAGAAGTGAGATATCAGGCCCTAGAGAAAGCAGCGTTGGCGGTTGTGTTTTCGGCGAGGAGGTTGCGTCATTACTTCCAGAGCTTTACAGTGTTATTAATGACTGATTTACCCATCCAGAAGGTTTTGAAGAAACTGGATGTAGCTGGGAGGATGGTAAAATGGGCGGTGGAGTTGTCAGAATTCGACATTAAGTATGAGCCCCGAGGACCGATCAAGGGGCAAATCTTCGTTGACTTTGTGGTCGAGCTATCTTCTGAAACAGTGCAGAGCGCGGGGGATGATTTTCGTTGGGTGCTCTCGGTGGATGGGTCGTCTAACCAGCTGGGTAGCAGAGCTGGAGTTATTTTAGAGGGACCCAACGGTGTGTTGATAGAACAATCTCTGAGGTTTGCCTTCAAAGCCAGCAATAATCAAGTGGAGTATGATGCTTTGATCGCCGGAATTCTGTTGGCAAAAGACATGGGAGCAAGGGTGCTGATGGCCAAGAGTGACTCGTTGTTGGTTACTGGGCAGGTAACTGGCGAGTTTCAGGCCAAAGATTCGCAAATGGCGGCTTACCTGGAGTATGTGCAAGAGTTAAAGAGGTCCTTTGTTTTGTTCGATGTGGTGCACGTGCCAAGGGAGCAGAATGCCCAAGCTGACTTACTAGCCAAGCTCGCCAGTTCGGGCAAGGGGGGCAGGCAGAGGACCGTCATACAAGAAATTTTGAAGACACCTCGAGCATTTGTGGCAGATCACCAGGTTCTTCAAATTTGCAGGTCAATGGAAAGGTTGGCGAGGAGTCATAGATCCTTGACTCAGGAGACTTTGAGAACGCCGAGAGTTAGAGCGCACCCAGTGGGAGAGGTAAAGATGATGCAAGTTTGTGCTATCCATGAGCCAGATACATGGATAACGCCATACCAGCGCTACATGGCGGATGACGTGCTCCCAATGGACCCGACAGAAGCTAGAAAGATAAAGAATCACTCCAGCAGGTTCACCCTCGTTGATGGCGAGTTGTACAGGTTTGGGTTTACACATCCTCTTTTAGTATGTGTACATGGAGAGAAGTGCATGAGAATTATGGCTGAGCTCCATGAGGGGATTTGTGGGAGTCACATCGGAAGTCGAGCTTTGGCGACAAGAACTCTCCGCACAGGTTATTGGCCCACAATGAGGGAAGATTGCAAGAAATATGCCCAGTGTTGCAAGCAATGCCAACAGCACGCCGATTGGCATAAGGCGCCTCCAGAAGAGCTAAAGTCAATTTACAGCCCCTGGCCGTTCCATACGTGGGGAATTGATATTCTGGGACCCTTTCCATTGGCGATCAGGCAAATGAAGTACTTGGTTGTGGCGATCGAATACTTCACGAAGTGGATTGAAGCAGAACCAATAGCCCAGATCACCGCGCTCAAAATTCAGAGTTTCGTGTGAAAGAACATTGTGTGTCGGTTTGGCGTGCCTAAGCGTTTAGTATCAGACAATGGGACTCAATTTGCAAGTCACCTGTTGAAGAAGCTGTGCGAGGATGTTGGAACACAGCAGGTGTTTGCTTCTGTGGAGCACCCACAAACGAATGGGCAAGTGGAGTCAGCCAATCGGGTCTTATTGAGAGGCTTGAACAGGAGGTTGGAGAAGGCCAAGGGGTCTTGGGCTGAAGAAGTTCCCCGTATAGTGTGGGCATATCATACCACTGAGCAATCGGGAACCCATGAAACCCTGTTTAGTTTGGTTTATGGGTGTGACACGATGATTCCAGTTGAAATCCAGGAAAGCTCGCCGAGATTCCAGAACTTCGTGGCGAAAGACTCGAATGAAGAAAGGAGAATGAACTTGGATTTGCTGGATGAGGTCAGGGAGGAAGCGCGGGTGAAGGCTGAAGCAGTGAAGAGAAGAGTTGAACGCAAGTACAACTCTAGAATAAGACCAAGGCAATTCAGAGATGGCGACCTGGTGATGAGGAAGGCCCACCAGTATGAGATGGAGAACAAGTTGTCGCCCAAGTGGACAGGACCGTTTAGAATAACTGAGGCACTCAGGAACGGCGCCTACGAATTGGAGACGCTGGAAGGAGGGGCGATTCCTCGCACTTGGAATGCCACCCATCTCAAGTTTTATTACAGTTAAAGCATTGTAAGTAGTGATTAACTCGAACAGTTTAAAGCAGTTTCAGTTAAAAGAGTTTTTCAAGGGGGCATTTTTTTCCCTAAGGAGGGTTTTTAACGAGGCCACCCAATAAAGAAGGTTTCGAAGTTTATCAAAGTTTCCAAGTTATTAAGTTTGCATGCTTACCGTTTTAAGTGTTCGGAAAAGAGACCTTGTCGCCCTTGTGTAATTTAAGGCAACGGTGAACTCAGATCGCATGCATTCAGTACAAAGTTTTAAAGTATAAAGTTTTAAGTCCTCATCGCCATCTGGCGATCGGAGGCACAAGTATAAAGTTTTTAAGTCCTCATCGCCATCTCGTGATCGGATTAAAAAGTCCTCCTCGCCTTGAGCGGGCGCAAGCGAGAAAAGACTGAAAAAAGACCTCCTCGCCGTGAGCGAGTGTAGGCGAGAAGAGATTGAAAAGACCTCCTCGCCTTGAGCAAGTACAGGAAAGAACAGATTGCAAGACCTCTTTGCGTAAGCAAATTGAGGCAAGTTTGAAAGTCCTCAGTGCATCCAGGGGAGGAGGAGATGTAACCCCTGGGCAAGTTGAGGCATCAGGAAAAGTCCTTCTCACCCTCAAGTGAGTTCAGGCAAGATGAAACTGAAAAGTCAAGGGTGTTAATGATCTTAAGTATGGGAAAGGAAGGTTGATGGAAAACGCCTTTTCCCTTGAGTGAAACATCAATATTGACCTAGTAAGACCAGTTAAAAAAGAGGTTAAAGGATGGCTGGGGAAGGTTCGCAGAGGACACCTCACCACCTAAATCATTGTACTAAAACTCAGGGAGGTAGAGAAGGATCCGAAAGGCGGCTCTACCCCCAGATGAGGGAACAATGATTTAAGCTATCTCAGGTTAAAGAATCAGGGAAGGTAGAGGGAGATCCGAAAGGCAGCTCTCCTTCCAGTCGAGCAAAGATGAAGTCATGAGGTGGCCCCGCAGAGGACGCTTTTCAGTTAAAAGGAAAATGGCGCCGCCGAAAGCCTATGGCTTTGAGATTGAAATAGAAAGAAGATTACACAGCGAGAACCAGATCAGCAAAGTTTTAGGCGATAACATAGAAATACACATGTCACTTCGCAGATCGGGCAAGCGAGATTTCAGATACTAAGATCGACCTACGCCCCTACTGCCCAGTAAGTGATTTCGTGTTAAACGTTATTGCTATAGACTAATAGTTTGTTCAAGTTAAGTCGATTTCCAGAGAATTAAGCATCAGTGTGTGCTAAGTTAATTGGGTTGAGTAAAAACTAGCCAGTTATATAAGGTGATCGCACAACAGATAAAGTTAGAGCCACATATATACATGTATATCAAAACAGTTTGAACCAAATGAAAGTTATTACATATAAATCAAAGTTAAATACAAGAGTTTCAAGGTGATAAAATTGAAGTGGCAAATGGGAGCAGTTAAGTTGGAGGCATGATCTTGCCATCCACCACTTCGTTGTACACTGAAAACTCAGAGAGGTCGAGATCGGGGAATTTGCAAGCAAACTGCTCCAAAGCAGCCACAAAGCCTGAGGTAAGAACCTGGGCAGCTTCAAGCTCAAGCTCGTCGATCTTCTTCTTGAACCCACTGTTCTCTTCACGAACCTGGGCAGCCTCAAGTTCAAGCTCGTCGATCTTCTTCTTGAACCCACTGTTCTCCTCGCGTACTTGGGCAAGCTCTGCGGCAGTTTCGCTCAGCCTTTAGATTTCTTGTCCCGATCTGCTTCGACCTGCCCCAGAAGGGTTTCTCTCTCGGTCGACCTCTTCTCCAGTTTGGCCATCTTGGCCTTGCCAGCTTTTTGGGCCTCCTCCAGCTCAGCTATTCTGGCCCTCATAGGGACGAGCTTGCTCTCTAACTCAACGACGTCTTGAAGTTTGGCGTGCAGTTTCTGGCGCAGTTCAGCTTTATCCTTGTGCAAACTTCGAAGCTCGTCGTTGAGAGCATTTTCCACCCGCGAGAACTCTAGCCCTTGCATCAGCATGTCACATTTGAGTTTATCAATTGCGGCTCTCGCGGTGCTCGCCTCCTGCTGATGGATGCGGATGTCGAAATTCGAGCTTACTCAGGGAATCCTTCAGACCTTCATCGACGACTCGAGGAAGGTTCTCGACAACCATGGCATTTAGGTGCGCGGTGAAGGACTTCAGAGCTTCCTGGAGAGGGGCTGGAAGAGCTGGAGTTGGAGGAGGTGGTGAAGGTTGATTCTCGCCACCACCCTCAAAGGTTGGATGGCGAGGAGAATCTCTTGGCGTGGGGGCGAGGCAGGTAGCTCTGCTGCAGGATGAGGAGAAGCTTGCGTATCTGCAAGCTGTTCGGGTATAGCTTCAGCAGTTGAGGCGTTTGAAGCGAGAACATCCCCAGTGGACTCGAAGGGTGTGGAGGCGCTGGGGGGTTCTCGGCGTAGTCCGGGGTGATGCCTTCAGCTGCTTGTGGCTCAGCTGCAGTCGCCCTTTTCCTCTTATGAATTAGCCCATCCTCGGTGCTTTCGTCCTCCTCCTCGTTCGACACCACCCTGGGGGCCTTCCTCTTACCCCTTTTTGGTGGAAGTTTCTTTCGCTCAGGGGCAGGAAGAGCGACGACGGTGGATGGGCCAACCGGTGGAGATTTTCCTTGGGCAGCGGCGGCTTCTGCAACAGAATTGGGAATGGTTTGGGAGCCTGTCGCCAGATTATGAAGTTTGGCAATGGAGCGCAGCTTGTCCATCTTTTCTTTCCCCAACATTGTATCTGCATAAAGAAACCAATGATCACAAACCAGTCCAATTTAAGCAATTGATGATACACAAGAAAATAAGCAGTGTGAGCTAATGCATGGAGTAACTAGTCAAGACTACATGCAAATAAGAATGACACAAGCAACATCAATATGAAAGATAAGGTGATGCGAATTCAGGGAAAGGAAACTCGGAGACAAGGGGAAGACACACCTATATGAAAGTCCAGTTGACTTTTGTGGAATTCGTAGGTGATGATGGAGGAGGTGGCCAAGGTTATGTTGGAGGAGGCAACTCCTTTCCAGAAGTTGCATAGGTCTTTGTCGAGCTCCCCCATTTTTTCTGGACCTCTAGCCCTCCTGAAGTTGTCCTTAGACTCCTTCTTTCCCTTGTTCACCCAATACAAGGGAAATTTGTCGAGGAGAGTGGGGTCTTGGACATTGCAACAAACGCGCACGAACTTGCCCTTCCAGTCCTTGTAGGATTGCTGGAAGATGGAGAGGATGGACCTCCCAGCAACCCCGTTGAGGCTGACCCATAGACGATCACCTGGGTTCTTGGCCTCGAATAAGAAGAGGAACACGTCCACTGAGGCTGGGTGTCCCAAGTGCGCGCAAATAATTTGGTACGCCCTGACGAATGCCCAGCTGTTGGGATGAAGTTGGGCAAAGGCTATGTCAAGCTCGGTCAAGAGCTCCCTCTCGAAGCGAGTGAGGGGGAAACGAAGCTTGACCTTCTTGAACATGGTGGCATAGACGAAGCAGAATGGTTCACCATTGCTCCCCTGGTCGTCAGTGCAGATAGGCTCTCCTGGGGGACAAGGATGAACAGTCACCTTGTCATCATGTTCCTTGCTGAAAGAGGTGAGCTTGATCACCTTTCTTGAGGCGAAGGACGTCGATGTCGGTGTTGATGGAAGAGGTCTCACCCAGCAAAGCAGAAGTAGCCCAGGGGTACAACTGTTTGTAGTCAGGAAGGGGTCTCACAGCCACGCTGGTTTGAGGTGGGGTTGGTTGCGTTTGGTTGGGTCGAGAGGATGCGGGTCTCATGGCCTGGCTCGAAGGGATACTGGGATCCCTTGGTGGATTGTGAGAAGAGGAAGGGTTGATCCTACAAGTTTTGGTCGGGGGGTTTTGAGAAGTTGGAGGAGGGTTTGGAGTGATTTTGGTGCGAGCCATCAGAAGAGCTGCAAAGAAGATGAAAAAGGGGAGAGATGAGAGTTCATAAACAGAATGACTCAACAGAAAAGAAGAAGACAGAACGAACAAGGGGGGCTCGCAGAGAGAAAGCTAGAAAACCTAGACGCAGGAAAAAGCGAAGCAAAGAACGAAAACAACCCACAACGTATGCTCCAGACAGTTAATGGATGATGCAAACCGATTAAAATGCAACAAATATCAGTGGGAGAGATGAAATGTTACCTTTTGATGATCAGAGGTGTGTTGAGCAAGATGATGATCGAGGGAGACGAAGCGTTCGCTAGAGTATTTCGGGAGTTTGAAGTGAAGAAGAAGATAATGAAACAGTGAAGTGGCGCAAAGATTTTAAGAATTTCGAACGTTGCAAGAAGCGCAAACGGCAATGAATAATAGTCGTTGATAAGTCCACGTGTCATTTGATCGGAGGGGTTGGTGAAATGTCAAATCAGTAAACAGTATGAGCGCCAGCGCACAAGGCCACGTAGATCGCCGAGAATTCAACTCCTTAGTCTTTTCGCTGGACAAGCCACAACTCAAGACTGGTGGGCTTGTGTACCGATCAGGTCATCGGGTGTGATGACGTGGATAGTAAGTGACTACGTGGGGCGTGCTTAGCGGGACACGTGGACAAGAGAAAGATGAATGGCCCAGAAGTGAGCATAGTCGCCGTTTGTGGAAGTGGCGTTCTGCAGTGTACATAGTCGGTTGTCGCCAGGTTTTCATGTCATCGCCGTGTTAGATAATGGAAGGTCAGGTGGTCTGACATCGCCACAAGAAGCACATCGTCGGGTTTCCCAGTAAACTTAGTTGAAGCTGTTGGAGGTTCAGGCGAGTAAGTTCAAGCGTGTAAGTTCAGTAAAGATGATTGTCACGTCAGCATGGAGCGTGAAGGTTGAGTGAGCTGGAGGAAACAACTTGCTCATCGATGACGGGATTCCCAGAGTGGACATTCGTCGATGGCGAGGTTTCCTCAGCTAGAACATGCATGGTGTGGCATTGAGGAGGGTGGCACTTGCGACATGCGATATCACAGAGACAGTGTACTTTGTTGCATCCGATACTCGCCTTGTCGGGTGGTGTTCCAGAACGTGTTGCGTGCTAGATTACGCCTTGAATAGGAGATTTGGCCGCGCAACTGGATGCTACATAGAAATGACGCTCAAGTTACCCCAGCCCAGATGATGACACATGTAGGGCTGGGTACTACCAGTTACCCCAGCCCAGATGATGACACGTGTAGGGCTGGATGCTACATAGAAATGACGCTCAAGTTACCCTATCCCAGATGATGACACGTGTAGGGCTGGGTACTACCAGCTACCCCAGCCCAGATGATGACACGTGCAGGGTTGGATGCGAGCCACGCGTCCAAAGCGTAACTGCCTGGAGAGAGAAAAAACCTAGGTATAAAAGGTAAACTTAACAGAATTTGCAGACGTACGTTCATTACGGCTCATTGTTTTTTTGGTTGAGTGCACTTTAGTATTGTTCTACAACACTTAGTTTTCTCTCAATTTTTGGGTGTTCCTGTTACTGACTTGAGCGTCGGAGCGCCACCGGTCGCAGAGGCGCCATCTTGTGCTTTCAGGTTCTCAGAGAGACCATCTGTAGCGTGGACTTGAAGCGCGTGTGGTGTTAAAGCTGGTGAGGAAGACCGTGACAAGGCATCGTTCTTGCGCTTTGTCAACCGACAGGATCAATTATAAACTAAAAAAATTTTGGTATCTAAAGTAGTTTTTATGATTAATAAAAATGTATAAAGTAATTTCTGAATTGGTGTCTAACTATTAGCTACCAAGGTTTTAGCTACTAACTACTTATGTTCTAAATTAGTCTCTATTAGTCTTTTAGAGACTAATTTAGAATCTAAAATGTTAGTAGCTAAAAATTTGGTAACTAATTTAGATACCAATTTAGAAACAATTTTATAATATTTTATTAATAACAGAAACCACATTAGATATCAATAATTTTTTAGTATCTGAATTAGTATCTAATTTAGTCAATATAGTGAGTAATTATTTTTGGTCTCTAAATTTGGTTACTATTTAATGATTTTCTTATAGTGGTTGAAGGTGGAAAATTCATGGATTTCATGGTCACCTAGAGGGGGATTGAAGCTATCCAGATAAATGTTAAGCAATACTATAGACACAGTCCAAGTAACCTTGAAGAGCTACAACGACGAATGGCAACCTCACCTCACTTTCCATGTTCATACCATAGCCGATGGAAAAGGCTAAACAATTTTTCCGCCTATTGAAAAGAGCTACACATTTTTCATGGACCAACAGTGTGAAGAAATCTTTTCCAAACTAAAAGGAGATATAAAATCATTACCCACCTTGGTAAGTCCTCATTCACATGTTGCTTTGATATTATACCTAGTCATATCACATTGGCAATATGCTCGATCTTGGTCTTTGAGAAAGATAGGAAGCAACAACCTGTGTACTTCACCAGTCAAACTCTTCAACCGGTTGAAGAAAGGTACCAGGTCATTGAAAATATGGTTCTCACCTTAGTTTTCTCGAAGAGATGACTACGACATTATTTTAGAAGCTTCAACATTAAAGTTCGTACGAACTACCCCATCAAACAAGTCCTACAAAAGCCCGAACTTGCAGGTAGGATGACTACATGGTCTATTGAATTTTCAGAGTTCAGGATTAGTTTTAAAGACAGAGGACCAATGAAAGCTCAGTTCCTAGCTGATTTTATAGTAGATCTTCCTTAGCGCAAAGAAGAGCATGAATGGTGGACCTTGAATGTTGATGGTTCATCTAACAAAAATGGTAGCGGGGTTGGCGTTAACCTTGAAGGCCCATTTCAGATTACATTGGAGCAGGCTCTATGGTTTAACTTTGAAACATCTAATAATCAGGCCAAGTATGTAGCCTTAATTGTTGGATTAAAGTTAGCCATGAGATGGGAGTCAAGAAGATTTGGTGTCGTAGTGATTCTCGATTGGTGACCAACCAAATCAATGGAGAATACTAGGCTAAAGAACTCATATGCCAGAAGTATTATCACATCGTCAGGAATTTACTTGAGTGATTTGAGAAGTTTGAAATAGTTCATGTTCCCCAAGCATTTATTGATCAAGTTCATGTTTTGTCCAAGCTTGAGAGTACTTAAAAAGTGGGACAACATCAAACACTTGTCCAAGAAACATTGAATGTTCCAACTTGGGATCATGAACATATAATGCAAGTATCCACAGGAAATCCTAGCTGGATGACACCGGTTATTAGTTCTCTCATTAATGATGAGCTTCCTAACAATCCTCAGGAGGCAAAAATGTTAGTCGGCAAGCCTCTTATCACATTATGCATATTGGCGAGCTCTTTAGGTGAGGGTTCTCTTTGCCATTACTAAAGTGCCTTGATAAAAGTGGAGCAGACTATGTTATGGCTAAACTTCATGAAGGCATATGTGGAATACACTTTAGTGCTCGGTGCATGGCAGTTCGAGTACTATGAGCAGGATACTACTGGTCGACACTCAAGAGGGATGTACAAACCTTGTTCAAAAATGCCAACAATGACAGAAGCATGGATTGTATGACTTTTAAACACTTAGGGAATTGATTTACTTGGACATTTTCCAATGGCTAAAGGAAAAGTAAAATTCTTGATAGTAGTTATTGATTATTTTACAAAATGGATAGTGGTCAAGCCTCTAACAACTACAACAGTCCATCAAGTTCAGAAATTCACTTGGAATAATATCATTTGTAGGCATGGGTTATTGCGCTGTCATTGATAATGGTCGGCAATTCATTGAGAATAGTTATGAAATTTTTTTGCAACAACTCGGTGTCAAACATCGAGTAACATCTGTTAAACACCCAAACCAATGGTCAGGCTAAAGCTGCTAATAAGGTGATACTTAATGAGTTAAGGAAAAAGCTTGGTCGGCCAAAGGACTATGGGCTGAGAAGATTTGTGCGATTTTTTGGGGATACCATTGTACACCATAATCATCTACCAAAGAAACCTCTTTTCTCTTAACATATGGAGTTGATGTTATGATTCCGGTTGAGCTCGGAGAGACGTCTTGGAGAAGACAAACTTACTATGATACAACAAATAATGCTAATCTTCAAACCGAGCTAGATATTATTCAAGAAATACGGGAAAAGGCTTGAGTTAAGTAAGAGGCAGCCAAGCTACAAGCAGCTCAAAGGTACAATTCGAGGGTGCGAGAAAGGAATTTTCATAAATGAGACCTTGTGTAGCGAAAACTCGGGGATGCAAGAAGAGATATACAAGACGGAAATTTGACCCCGAATTGGGATGGTCCATATCAAGCTTTTGATGCACTCTAGAATGGGGCTTACAAGTTGGAAAATCGTAATGGCAAGTCAGTACCTCGTACTTGGAATGCTACTCATTTAAAAGTTTATTACAGTTAAATGTTCCTTGTAAATACTAAGGGATAGTGTACTCTTTTTCCTTAACTCATATTTTTCCCTAATGAGGGTTTTACTGGTAAGGTTCTCAATAATGAATAAATTTTACTTTTGAAAATATTGGGTTCTTTCGAATTTTATATTTAATTGGTCACGACTCAAACCATAGTCGAGTGGTTCAAAGTTAAGCCTTCACGAATTAAAAACGGCTCAAAGCATATCTTAGTGGTTCAAAGTTAACCATTCACAAATTAAGAATGACTCAAAGCATAACCGAGTTGTTCAAAGTTAATCATTCATGAATTAAAAACGACTCAAAGCGAAGCCGAGTGGTTCAATGTTAACTATTGTTCCGTCCGGTTGACCGGGACGTCTTCGTGCACGACCTCAACCGTCAGCTAAGGACTCCTTCCCACTGATTGCCTGTGAATTCCTGCAAAAAAGAGGACAAAGAGGCGCCCTAGCGGCCGTTTGCACTCCGACGCTCAAGTCAGCTAGCAAGAAACACCAAAACTGTCCACCCACGTATCTGAGCACCGCGTATGGCACTCTGAAGGTGGTAAAAGAAACTGGGTATATGTGTGTGTGTGTTGTCCCCTTCAGGCAAAAATATTCTCCAGTCACTTGTACGTAATCCTCAAGCGCGGGCAAGCAACTAGAGAGTTTTTTCTCAATTTGTCCAAGGTTCCAACCCTTTTTCCGACATTCTCAGCGCTATTTAAACTGCCCCCCAGCATTTAAAGCGCCTTAAAGCGCTTTTAAACTCAAACGTAACGCGCTCATTAAAGCGCTTAATTATGAAACGTAGCGCATTTAAGACGTTGAAACGCTTGGGAGCCAAAATAGTACCTGAATGCCAAAAAGGGAAACTGTATTGAATATCTTTAATTACCTGGCACCTGACTAGAGGGTGTTTCTATTCCGGCATTGCTGTCATACACGTGGAGGGCCTCACGACGCCTTGACCCCATCTGGGGGCGTTTCTGCCCATCTGGGGACATTTCTACGCGTGGGTCCTCCTGCTGGGAGTGCTACTGCGCTAGGGGTGGCTTTTGGGTGCCAACTCATGCCCCCAAGTATCTAGCCACTTACTCTGAGAGCGTATCTGCCTTCCTCTCGCACCCTGCACCCGGTTATCCTGGGCGTGACCTTCCTCTTGGGTCGTATCTGTCCCGAAGGCGTCTCTGGGGCGGCAGGGGTACTTCGCGAGTCAGGCTGCCCTTCACTGGTACTATTACTATGGCCTTGGAGCCGCCTTTCCCTTCTCTTTATCACTTTCCCGAGATATCGGGACCTGAGGCTTTCCCTCGACGTAGCTCCCTCCATGGTCTTTCCTACCCATGGGTATCGGGGAACCACACCGTGATTGCCTTGCTTTTACACTGTTTAATCTGGCGACATCCTCACCAGGGCGACGCCTTCACCTAGGCGACGCCTTCGCCTAGGCGACGCCTTCGCCTAGGCGACGCCTTCGCTTAGGCGACGCCTTGCCTTAGCGACGTCTTGTCCTGCCTTGGCGACGCTTTCTCTTGGCGTCCCTACATCTGGGCGACACCTCGAGTTGACTTTGACTTTCCTGTTGTTGACTTTGACCTTGACTTAGTCAACGCCCTGATACGGGACGGTACACAAGCCCCCCAATCTTAAGCCGAAGACTTGTCTTCAGCGCAAAGACTAAAGCCTTGCCCCCGCCATCCACGTGCTTTCTTGATGACGTATCATTCTCTGCTGACTCAGCAAAATTTTCGAATTAATGACGCGACATTATCTGAACCACAGGGGTATTCTTAATGGCCGATTGGACATTCCCTGCAATGGGGATGATTACACCTTTTGGGCTACCCTTTATCGCGCGCCACGTGGCCCATCGCGTGGACCTCCTTTAGAGACCTTCGCGCTTCTCCTTGAGCAATTGATCCTCTGACGCGTGGCACGATCCCACGGCCCTAGGTTAGCGCCTCTTGAGTTGCGAAATGTAACTTTTAAGTTACTCCAAACCCCGCGCTCACCCTACTGTTACATTCATTCGCTCTGCAACTCCGCACTGTTCATCGCCTTCAAAACTCCTTTCTCTGCAATCGCGATTTTCTCCTTCCTGCGCTCTCCTACCGCCTCCAAAGGTACGGTTTTTCCCTCCTTGATGATTCTCTTTACTGTATGAACTGCCTGGGACTATCCATACTACCGCATTTCTCTGGATGCTGCTTGTGTGTTTCGTTACTCCTCTTGTTTCCCTTCGTTCTTTTGCGGGTAGGGCGCTCCTAGGGTTCTTCCATTTTCCCCTTTTCTTCTCTCCAAACCCCTTTTCTCTGCACCCTTTCTTTCTCTTTTGATCTTCAGCATTGGTGTTGATGGCAAAAACCAAGACCACCGCGCCTCCCCCGCTCCCCAAGTCTCATTATAAGGATGAATATGACTGGGCCCCCGACGAACTTCTGGACGAATGTTCTCTCCTGAACTCCGTTGAGGACGTGGAGGCCCACAGGGGGGACCCTGCCCTCTATAATTTCAATGCTTTCCACAAGAGTCACGACTCCCAAGTCCTGGTAAGCCGAGTGCGACCTGGGATACCTGTTTGCGCAGACTCACGGGATACTGGGGGATGCGCTTTCTTCTTCCTCTACCAGATGGTGTTGAAAAGGGTGGGCCTGCGTCTGCCCCTAACTCCCTTCGAAAAAGAGCTATTGACAGAGATAAACACTGCTCCCGCCCAACTCCATCCCAACAGTTGGGCTTTCGTGAGGGGGTTCCAAATTCTCTGCGGCTACCTAGGAGTTCCATCCTCTGTGGACGTTTTTCTTCACTTCTTCGAGGTAAAGAAACAAGGAAAAAGTCTCTGGATGAGCTTTTCTGGCATCGCCGGGCGCATCATCCTGACGCTCTTCCAGAATTCGTTCAAAGGCTGGAAGGGAAAATTTTTCAAGGTACGCGCGACCAAGCGCGATCCTACTATTCTGGAGGGCTTTCCTTTGTACTGGACAGACAAGCCCATAACTATGAAGCCCTTGGCTCTGGACGAACTCGCCCCGCCTGATCACTGTTGAAGGTGCTTCTAGCCCATCTCCGACGTCTCCTCCTGGCTCTGACGTGCTTCCAACTCCCAACTCCCCTTCGCCTATCGCCGCCGTGCCCCTAGCTGCGGCCTCGTCACCGGCTCCAACCCCCCTTGACAAAGGAAAAAGGGTTTTGGAGATTCTGTCAGATGATGAGGAATCAGGAGGCGTGGCACCCTTCAAGAGGAGAAAATCCGCGCGGGTTCCTCTTTTGGTAGAGACGCCGCCGCAGGGAGGGAACTCCTTTATGGACAACCCTCCAAGCGCAACCTCACTCCCTCCTATGATTCTCCGAGAGGAAAGGGCGAAGGTGCCGAATCTGCGCCGCCTCTGCCGCCGCCAGAAACCGCTGCTTCCCCGGCTCCCGATGCTGCCGCCCCCGACTTCATTGCCATTCCCCCTCCAATCATGCATCTGATGAGGGGTTTCAGCGGCGGGACTATGCCGGAAGGTACCGACAGGAGGGAAGGTATGCCTTTCTATCTGGGGGCCTTCTTGGCGGTGGCTCTTGAATGGCTCTCCCAGGCCAGAAACGCTGTCTTGCAAACCCAAACCCTCCAGGCCTTGGAAACGAAAGCAACCACCCTGGAGGAGGAGATGAAGGTCCTGGGACGCCAGAACGAGGCTTATTGTTCCTCTCTGAAACAAGCACAAGAGTCCAGGGCAGAGGCTGAGAGGAAATTGGCAGAGGCCTTGGAGCTCCAGGCTGACTTCTACGCTCGTGAAGTCGCTCTCCAAGTACAGGTAGCGGGTCTTCAGGAATTGGTCAAGGCAGACGCGGAAACCCAAAAGGACCTGAAGGACCGCTGCTGTGAACAAACTGCCAAGGTGGAACGGATAGAGAAGGAAATGGCTACGCAGGCCAAAGCTATGGACCTTCTCCGAGTTGACTACAACGAGCTGCAGGTCGAGGTTAGCCGGCTTCGTGTGGAGAAAGAGGCTCTGGAGAAATAGGTGGCCTCCGGAGACACCGCCATTGAGGAGCTGGAGAAGGAGAAAAATTCCCTCATCCAGGAGATGGCGGGCACCTTCGAGGAGGGGTTTCAAGAAGCCCTGTCCCAGGCGTCCTGCGAGAATCCCGGCGTCAACCTTTCAAACTGTGACCCCACACACCACGTGGTCGACGGGAAGGTCCTGCCCATGGATTTGAACGATTGAACTGCTGCCCCTCATCCGCCACCTCCCTCTTCAAGCTTAACTCTTCATTCTTTACCTTCGCTTTTTAATTTCATCTGCTAAAAACTTGTAATTCTTCGAACTATCCACACTCTTGTTATTGATTCGGGACACTCGCATGGTTGTCCTTATTTCTTTTTCACATACGACTCCGCCTATGCGATCTCGTTCTCATCTTTTCCCTTCATACGCTTTACTTATTTTATCTGTATCCCGCCCGTTTCTCGCACTTCGTTGGGCGGTTTGGTATGATTGGGTAGGCTCGCTCGCCAACCCTTACGCCCGTGGAGAGGCCCACTAAGTGGCGCCGTATCGTCCACGAGACGACTCTAATACCGAAAGGCTCTTTCTTTGATCTTTTAACACTCGGCGCCCACGCCTAAGGAGAGGCCTGCCAAAGCAGCACCGTATCGTCCCCGGGTGTCTAAAACGCTGAGTACTGTGGGGTTTTTGTTCCCTCCATGGTCTTTCCTGCCCATAGGTATCGGGGAACACCCTGCCAGTGACTCGCTGGCATTCGACGGTCTCGTCTCCCTCCACAGTCTTTCCTTCCTGTGGGTATCGGGGAGGCGACGTCTGCAACTAACTCTGCCTTTCTCTGATTTCTTCTCCCTCCTCAGTCTTTCCTACCTGTGGGTATCGGGGAGGCAACGCCAGTCAGTATTTGGGTTGGCGACGTCCGCGCCTTCTCGTCTATCGTCGCCCTTTACGTCTTTCTTGGCAACGCCTCGGGCGTTACCTTTGCTTCGACATTGACTTTAATTCTTGCCTTGGTCAATGCCTGATAACAGCGAAGAGCCCAAGGCTTTGTCTGTGCCATCCACGTGGCGCTTCTTGTACAGCTGATGGGACCTTCTGTCATTCGACTTGATCCACGTGGCGCTGCTTGCATGGTCGGTGGGGTATCTAGTCATTTCATTTTCTGACTCCTGCTGTACCCCTGGCTCATTTTCGACGGCGCATCGTACCATTGGATATTCTGCTGATACGACGTTTTCTGATATAAACCAGTGGTGCCAGCGTCATCCTTTCACCTTTTGCCACGTGTATCAATCGCGCGGTGCATCCGTTCGTGTCGTTTGGCGCGCTAGGCGCTTTATTTAACTCTTCAAACTCTGGAACTATCTTCACCATTTTCTCCCTCTTCATAACCTACTTGCGTTCTTTCTTCTTGTACCCTTTCTTCTTGCATCCTTTCCTCTCTGTCGAAGGGCTGTTCTAACTGCTCCCCTCGCTCAACTCTTGCATCTCCAGCCATCTTGATCTTGTTAAAGAATGTCCTCTCACGATGCTTCCTCCAGGGTCCGTCCCAAAGACTTGTACCCTTGGGCCTCGAGCGAACTTCTTGATGAGTGTTCATGCTTGCTTTCCACCAGGGCCGTACGAGAACACAAAGGGGAGTTGTGTTCTTACGACCACCGGGCCTTCGCGAG